>NW_012115032.1:2423504-2433311 GCF_000951035.1 Colobus angolensis palliatus | reverse complement strand
AAATGGATGAGTTCATGTCCTTTGCAGGGACATGGATGAAGCTAGAAACCATCATTCTCAGCAAACTAACACAGGAACAGAAAACCAAACACTGCATGTTCTCACTCATAGGTGGGAATTGAACAATGAAAACACTTGGACAGAGGATGAAGAACACTGGGGCCTGTCACGGGGTGGGGGTCTTGGGAAGGGATAGCATTAGGAGAAATACCTAATGTAAATGATGAGTTGATGGGTGCAGCAAACCAACATGGCACATGTACACCTATATAACAAATCTGCATGCTGTGCACATGTACCCTAGAACCTAAAGTATAATTTTAAAAATTTTTTAAAAATTAAAAATTGTTCTTTATGACAGTACCTTGGTAATATATTGTATTTATTTATTTATTATAAGTAATAAAATTTTTTTAGTCAAACCAGTGAGTGTGTGAGTCAACATTTGGCAAGTATTTATTGAGCTTTTATAGAAGTGGACACGGTGCTAGATTAATTCACAGACTTTTGCAATTACTAGATGATAGGGAAAAATGGAGCTATTCGGACAATTTCAAGCAAATAAGTACACCTAGAAACCTGAGTATCGTGAAAGAAATTCTAGGATACTACTTAGAACACCAGGAGTAAAATCTGTATTTCTTGCCTGTGGGCCAGTGCAACTTACAGAAAGAGTATAACACTGTTTCTCAAACTTTTTAAATAATATAAATATCGTAAAATGGCAGATAAGTAGAAAACAATATCACAAGTGCTCTTGAAATTATAGGTTATATTTTTATTTTAAATGTTTTTGTTCAAATTCTTCATTGTACACCATTGAGCTTAAAAATATAAATACTTATTGCAATTAAGAATATAAGGGAAATTTTTCTACCGTCTTACTGTTTAATGAGCATAATGCTATTGAGTCATGCTTATTCTTTGTGGAAAAAAAATGGGAAAATTGAAGAGAACTGAATCAATATTGATTTTACTACTTTATAAATTTGTTTTCTCACTTGGTGGCATTATAATTCAGAATTTAAAACATCTATGTATACATGAATACAAATGAGGGCAGTGTTTTACATTTATAAATTATGAGAGGCAAATAATTGAGTTGACATGTCTAGAATGATGACAAAATTAATGTTAGTTCAGTATTTTAAAACAAATACTAAAGTATATTTTGATAGATTTGTTTTGTTGTGAGTTTAAGCCAATCATATCATGTCGCTTTTCTGAACCATTTTTCTGTCTCTAACCCATCTTACGAACTAGTCAAAACACATTTTCCAAGAAGAATTAGTGCCAAATATGTATTTTATTTTACTATAAACATTACAAAAATCAAACGTCTCAGTAAATGTTATGCTATTTTATTTATATTGAAGCAAAAATGTTCTGAGGAGGAGACAGAATCAGACTAACCAAATAAAATCCAAATTTTTAAAGTTTGTCTTTCTTTACTGGAAAAAACTTATTTATGTAATCAATGAATACCAACCAAGTTTTGGGTACCTTGCTGAGCTGTGGGAGTGTATAGGAACAAAGCAGACACTCTGTGCTGTCCTGAAGCCACATTCCACCAGGGGATCTAAATATTAAATATATACTCATACAAATAATTGTACAATTAAAACTCAGCTTGCAGCTTCATGAGCAAACTTAGGAAGCTATGACACCAAACTTAGGAAGCTATAACATTAGAAGAATCCTCCTCTGAATGAGGGGAGAATTAGGAAAACTGCCCTCGAAAAGTCACATTATACTGTGGATTGAAAGAACAAGTAGGATTAACTCCGTTGAGTTATTTGTCTGGGAAAAGAAAGGAGCAGAAGACAACATATTGATATCAACACTTGAAATATCATATTTCTAGTAAGTATATTTTCTTAGCTACTCTTTAACATTAAAATTAATAGCAAAATAATGTATCTTATTGAAGTTTTCTACCATTGATTGTAATATGTTATCTCTGTGAAGACAAGTCAGGACTAAGCACTCATATGGAAAATGTCTAGCAGCATTTTCAGTTAAATCAGTGTTTACCCCATGAAGCAGAGTACACTTTCAAGATCACACTTTCTTTTCATCATAAATTTCTATATTATAAGAATACACAGTTTTGTCTTGGTACAATATCTCTATTACCTACACTAAGCAAATAAAGGGCCATAACATTTGGTGTCAGCTTTTCTCAAAGTACAAGCCAATAGTTGGTGAAGTATTTAGGGTTTGCTGTGACTTTGAGGTGGGCTTCTACCCCCGCAATCATGTCTTTCATAGAGGAGTTTCAATCTACATACAACAGTTCTTTTTCTCAGGCCACTCCCACTCCCCAGTTGATTGCAGAGACTTACAGTGGAAGGCTTTTCAGCTCACTGTAGTGTTTTTATTTTAAGTCACCATGCCTTGTGCAGCAGGAGATTGGGATGATTTGTGGAATTCTATGTACTCTTGTATATAATAAACATTTTCACTTTGAAAAAGTTAGGCAGGAAATAATAAATTGCTTTTCAGAAAATGATCTATAGAGTTCTTTGTAAACTTACCTGGAAATGGCATATTATAGATCATTTGTTCCAGTGAACAGTAACACATATGACTCATGTTTTCAAAATTTTACTGTACATGTACATATTATATTTGTGATTTCATGGAATTGATTAATACAGAAGCAGAACTATGATAATTCCATGTATCTGTGCATGTGAGATAAAGCTTATAAAGTTTACAAGTGGATATAAAATTTTGCCCCTCATGTGACCCTGACTTCTAGAGTCTTGCAACTCTTCCCAGACTTCTTTGAGAAATGGGATTCAAGAAGCAACCAGACACATAGCCAATTTTTTCTTATGTGTTTTACTTTGTTTTTCATAGGTACCTTTCAATTTCTGCTTGGAGAGACCAATAACCTCATTTATTTAGTGATGCAGCTCACTCAGGAATATTATCAATACTGATTTTCAGTTCTGGTGATCTTTGTTCAATGTGACATATATGAATCTCACTCCTTCATCATCCACATCTAATACTTTGCCTACTCCTATCAATTTATTATACTAAATGTATTCTGAATCTTTCTACATCTTACTATCACCACCATTGATATCACCAACTATCAAGCTTACCTAAGCTACTGTAGTTGATTTCTTTCATCCTTGTATCCAATTTCACTTTTATCTTTTTGAATTTGTTCTCAGAAAAGGTTTCAGAGGGGCACACGTTAAACTATGCATGATATCATGCAACTGAATTATTTAAGACAGTTGTGGGGCATTGAATTTTTCCTTGGATGATGATCAAGATCTTTAATATAGTTTATAAGGCTCAGTTTATAATACTTTTCCAACTTTCTGTCTCGTTCCTCCCTAGCCCTTACTAAGTAACATTCAGCCATATTGGTTTTCTAAGTTTCTGACATATTCCAGGCTTCTACCATTTGCACCCCTGTATTCCCAGCACCTGGAAAAATATGTGACATATGGTAGGTACTCAGTACATATTAATTAACTGAATGAAGGAGAAAATAAATGGATGTTTATATTTGGTAACACTGGTAGGTTTTTCCAGGGACATTTTGCAATTCCTCAGTTTCTTTCTGTATACCTATATATTTTGCTTCAACACTAATGGCGACAATTTTGTTTTCCCAGCTCATCTGTTCAACCTGTTCACATATCATAGGTCTATGGATTGCTTTTCTTCAAATCACAAGGACTCGCATAGTTAAAAATATGGGCCTTCTCATTACAAGTTTTTGAGTAAAGAAAAAGCCTAGATTACTCATCTGCTTTTTCTACTTTTCTGACTCTTCCTCTTCAGTTTGGTGGTGGTGGTGGTCATGGTGGTTCCTTCTCATCTCCCTAACCTCTAATCTTGGGCTCAGTCGTGGATGTCTTGTCACTCACACCACACTTCATTTCTTGGTAATCTAATCGAATCACATGATTAAAATAAGTCTATATACTGACAACTACCAAATATTGCAAGTTTGATGCTACGTTGGATTCTAGAGGTAAATAATCAATGGTTTCCTGATATCTTCTCTTCTACTGGCCCCTCCTTACCATTAACAATCTCAGACATATTATACTCAATATTGAGCTCCTGTTATACTCAACTGTGCTCTTCCTCCTGTCCTCCTCATGTCAGCAAATGGCAACTCTATCATTCCTGCTACTTAACCCAAAAATCTTGGAATTATTCTTTGTTCCTTTCTTTCTCTCATATCCAATATGCAATCTACCTGCAAACCTTGTTACTGTACCTCCAGAATATGTTTGCAACCACTGCCAACATTCAGAATTCTTAATTTAAGACGCCACCATTGTTCACCTAATTGGCCTCCCAACGTTCACCACTGTCCCTGTTAGTCTATGGGAAACATAGCAGCAGCTAGATTGACTCTCTCAAACATCACTGTGTTCATTTCAATCCACCACTTAAAATCCTCCAATATCTTCCATCTCAATTATAGTGTACACCAAATTCCTTACAATAATCTACAATGTTCTGAAATGTTTTTCTGCAATTTTTGTGACCTCATTAACTGCTTTTCTGCTATATGTTCTCTCTGCTCTAAATGTACTGTTCTACTTCTTGCTTTATAAACACACTAGACATTCTCTTCCTTCTTTTCTCTGCCCAGAATGCTTTCCTTTTCAGATATTCTTCACAGCCCCAAGTCTTTAATTAAATGCCATCTTTTCCTCTGGGGCTTTTTTCACCAGTCTATCTAAAATTGCACCCTACCATCATTCCTGAAACCGTTTGTTTTTGTTGTTATAAAACTTTATTTCATTTCATTTTATTTTAAACTTTTATTTTAGGTTCTGGGGTACATGTGCAGACTGTTTATATAGGTAAATTGTGTGTCAGGGGATTTGGTGTACAGATTATTTTGTCACATTTGTAATAAACACAGCATCTGTTAGGTAGTTTTTCAGTCCTCACACTCCTCTCACCACCTTCAAGTAGACCCTGATGTCAAAAGTTCCCTTCTTTGTGTCCACGTGTACTCAACGTTTAGCTCCTACTTGTAAAAGAGAACATGCAGTATTTGATGTTCTGTTCCTGTATTAGTTTGCTTAGGATAATGGCCTCCAGCTCCATCCATGTTGCTTTAAAACGCATAATTTCGTTCTTTTTTTATGACTGCATAGTATTCCATGGTATATATGTACCACATTTCCTTTCTCCAGTCTACCATTGATGGGCACTTAGGTTGATTCCATGTCTTTGCTAATGTGAATAGTGCTGTGATGAACACATACATGTATATGTCTTTACAGTAAAAGGATTTATATTCCTTTGAGTATGTACCCAGTAATGGGATTTCTGGGTCAGATGATAATTTTGTTTTAAGTTCTTTGAAAAATTGCATTCCTGAAGCTTGTAATCACATTTTTTGCTCATTTTCAATTTTATCAGTTACCACTATATACTATATATTTATATTCCTTATTTCTGTCTTCCTCTTAAGAATATGAAATCCATAAAGGTAAAGATGTTATCAAGTTTGTTCCTGCTATAATGTGAGCAACTAAAACTGACCAGACTATAGTTCACAAAACTGTTGAGTGAATGAATAAGTGAATGAATAAATGTACTAACCACCCTAGAACCCGAAAAGGACTAGCTACTAATTTATATGACATTATTTAAATGTACGAATAGAAAATTAGTCCTAAAATATTTTTCCTATTTAGATGCTTTTTAAAATTTCCAAAATGAAGTATGTTTTAACTAATGTTTTGAAAACAGTTTTTAAGATGACAAACTTACATATAGCAGTTTTAAACTGAAGTGGGAAGAACGAATGAGGTGGAAAAGAATTGCTTTAAGTATTGATTTCACTATAATATAACCAGTTTAGGGATATGAAAAGTAGTATGATGCCTAGAAAATTAGAGCTGTAATCTGAATGAAACATGCAGATATTTTATAATTGCAACTAATTTAGCATGACTACAGTGATACTTTGCATTTGTCCCTTAGGTAGACAGCTACTTTTTTGCTGGATAGACCAGGCACTGTGACAGTACTATTGCATATGAACTCCATTATTTATAATTGAACATAGATATGGATAAATTAGAAGCATTAACAGAAAAGATGTCTGAGTTAAATTTAATACCCTATCTGCGCACATTCAGTCTCCAATGCCAACTAAGTGGCATATTAACAAAGGGGAAAGAAGAGGCATACTCACACCTTAATGAAAGTATAAGCAAGATCAGCAATGGTGATAAAACACAACACATTTTAAAACTGAAGAATCATTTTGATAGGATACTTTGTTAGGAAAGAGAAGAGGTTTGGATCTGTTGGATGGAGAAGATAGATACTCATTTTCTAGAAATTGACCGGATGTGACCTAGTAGAATTAACAGTGCCCATTAACCAACATATTTATTTGCATTCACGAATTCATAAAAGGGAGAATAGAGCCTTCTAGGAAAAAAAGTTTTCAGACTGTAATCCATAAGTCCCCTTAAGGATAAGAGTTAAATAAATGTTACGTTGACCATAGATGGCTCCTGGATTGAAAAGAACCATAAGACTCATCATCAAGGTCTCAATAATTACAGAAGAGGTCTAGTTGCATGACAGCCCATGATGGATATAGACCCAATACAGAGTTAGTCTCCGGATGCTATAAATTATTATTATTATTATTATTATTATTGAGATAGAGTTTTGCTCTGTCGCCTAGGCTGGAGTGCAGTGGGACGATCTTGGCTCCCAGCAATCTCCACCTCCCAGGTTCAAGTGATTTTCTTGCCTCAGTCCCAGGAGTAGCTAGCATTACAGGCACGTGCCACAATGCCTGGCTAATTTTTGTATTTTTAGTAGAGACGGGGTTTTGTCATGTTGGCCTGGCTGGTCTCGAGCTCCTGACCTCAGGTGATCCACCCACCTCAGCCTCCCAAAGTGCTGGGGTTAGAGACATGAGCCATCATGCCTGGCCATATGCATTAATTTTTATGTTTTTATTTTATAATAGTTTTAGATTTACAAAGTGTCAAGTACATTACAGACTCTGTTTACTCTGCACACTGTTTCTCCTATAATTAACAATGTGCTACAGTACTGTTGTCAAACTAATTAATATTTGACATATTGTAATGAACTGAAGTCCAGATTTAATTTGGATTTCCTTAGTTTTTACCTGATGTCTTTTTCCGTTCCAGGATCCAATATTAACGTTTAGTCATCATCTTTGCTTAGCATGCTATAGACTGTGCCAGCTTCTCAGACTTTCCTTGTTTTTAATGACCTGCACAGTTTGAAGGAATACTGGAAAGATATTCTGGAGAATGTTCCTCAATTTTGGTTTGTCTTCCTTCAAAATTTTCATTTTTCTTTGATTTTCTGCAGTTTGTGTAGAACATGCCTCTGGTGTGTGTCTGTATGTGTGTGTGTTACATTTGTCTTAATCCTACTTGATATTTTCTGACCTTCCTGAAGCTCTGTTTTGGCATTTATCATTAATTTTAAACAGAATATTTTAGGATATTTTAAAAAGAAAACCTGACAATCTCTGTCTTTTAACAGGACTCTTTAAATTTTATACTTGAAGTAATTATAGTGATATATTTAGATTAAATTCTACCACCTGTGTAACTATTTTCTATAATTTGCTTTTTTGTTTGTTTGTTTTGTTTGTTTGTTTGTTTCCTTTTCTAACATTATTACTTTTTAAATATTTTTCTCTTTGGAAGTTTCTTTTTAATTAATTTTCAAGTTTACTGTTTTCTTAGCTATGTTAAGTTTACTTAAGCCTGTCAAATATTTCCTTGTTATTTTTTTTATTCTGACTTTTAGTTTCTAGGTTTTCTCTTTTTTCTTTTCTTATAGTTTTCATTTCTCTGTTTACATTATCCATCTGATATTACCTGTCTTTTACTTTTTCAACTAACGTCTTTAACATTTGAGTCATATATATATTTTTTTAATTCCTTGTCTAATAATACCAACATCTGTGTCATATTTGAGTCTGGTTCTGATGTTTGCTTTATTCATGTTTTTGTTGTTGTTGTTTGTTTGTTTGTTTGTTTCTGGTTCTTTTGCATGTCTTGCAATGTTGTCTTGAAAGTAGAAATACAGTATTGATAAGTAAGTGCTGGGGTGAATGAGCCTCCAGTGAGCTGATTTTTGTTAATATGGCTGAGTTGAGCTGTGTTTCATGTTTGTTGTTGATATAGGTACAGGAAGTTAAATTCCTCTAATGTGTTTATTTCTGACTGTCTTTTGGTTTTCTTGTTTCCTTTTTCACTGCTCCTCAGAGAAAGTCTGTGTCTTGTAACTCTTTCAGTTATAATCTATTATAATATTGGAGGCTTGTTGGCATGGTGGGACGGTGTGGGGGACAGAGACCTCTCTACAATCTCCTGATTAAGTCTTCACCTTTTAGTGGGCCTCTGACATGAAGATGTAGATTTTCAAATATTTCTCTCCCTCCTCCAGAATACATTGATTTTCCCTCAATCCCATGGTCCATTTCCTGACTCAATGTTTCCAAACTATTTCCTTGAGTCCTTTTCCCCTGTTGGCAGTTTATTTTCCTTAGTTAATACAAGGCTGGAGCAGCCTGAATTATAATAGAAAATATTTTCCTCAACTGGGAAAGGTTCTTGAATTGTCTTCAGGCAAATTCTTTCCCTTAGAAGTATTTGTTAAAGACAAGATTCTGGGAGGGTTTCACTGTGGTTGAAGAAGGGATCTCTATCAGGTCCTCACCATGAGGTTCTAGTAGCATTCCTGAAAAGGTGGTGTAGATCCACTGCCCGTCATCTCACGATTGCAGCCTTCCTGGAGTTTCTCACTCGAGCTAGTCCTTACACAGCCGACTAGAAATTCAACATGAGCATGAGTGTTCCTACTAGTTTTTGGCTTCAAGTGTCTTCTGCCCTTAGTTAACAATCCTTGGGAGTTATATATCTCTATATTCTAGATTGCCCAATCTCTCCAAATTTCTGTGTCAGTTCGCCCTGAGACCTAGATTCTCTGTAGGACCCAAGAGAAGTTCCTGAAGTTTAGTTTGTACAGAATTGTCTTTATAGGAGTGAGGAGTTCTAAGGTTTCTATTTTTTGGAACTAAATTTGAGACTTCCCATGCATTTATCTTGGGGAAAATGTGTCTATAGATTTGACCTAACAAGACCTACGTCACTAGATATTGTAGGCAGTCATTAACTTGGCCTTTTTGAATAATTGTAGAGGGTATCACAAGATCAGTGAATTTTACAGTGGCAGCCTCAGGGGTAGTCTTGGTTTCAGTACTGAGCCTAGTCAGAAGGATACAGCAATATCATGAGAGACTTAGAAATCAAAATGTAAGGCTTTTAGTGATCAGCAGTCCAGAATGCAGTTCTGAAAAACCCAATGAGAGACAGTAGGGTACAGAAGGTGAAATATTCAGGATAACATGCAATAGCAATTTTTTAAAAAACTAAAAAATGTATCTAGGTGTAGGTCTTTTCCTCTCTGATTTTTGTTCTTTAAATAAAGATACATATCATAAAAGTATATTATTTGGAGGCAGGTCAGTGGGATAGATTTTTCTCATTTCACAACATAATGTATCATGCTATAGATAACAGTGTTTCATTGGTTAACATTATGACATATATTTTAGAAAGCTCCAGAAGTTTCTATTTTTTTTTTTTTTTTATATGGAGTCAGAGTCTCCCCCTATACTCCAGGCTGGAGTGCAGTGGCACGATCTCTGCTCACTACAAGCTCCACCTCCTGGGTTCACACCATTCTCCTGCCTCAGCCTCCCAAGTAGCTGGGACTACAGGTGCCCGCCACCAT
>NW_012115032.1:2422243-2422899 GCF_000951035.1 Colobus angolensis palliatus | reverse complement strand
AGTGGCACGATCTCGGCTCACTGCAAACTCTGCCTCCCGGGTCCACGCCATTCTTTCGCCTCAGCCTCCCAAGTAGCTGGTACTACAGGCACCCGCAACCACTCCCAGCTTATTTTTTGTATTTTTAGTAGACACGGGGTTTCACCATGTTAGCCAGGATGGTCTTGATCTCCTGACCTCGTGATCTGCCCACCTCCGCCTCTCAAAGTGCTGGGATTACAAGCGTGAGCCACTGTGCCTGGCTGAAGCAAGCCATTTTTAATGAATCTACTGGAGGAATGCATTTTAACAATCCTTTTGAAAACTGACTTATGTGATTTTCAAAAAAAGAAACTAATTTTCAATAACTAGGAAATAGGGAAATTATGGCCAGAGTAAGAAAGTATGGCTTAATATGTAAGTAGAAATGTGCTATGCAACATTGTATATGACAGGACATAAAATAACAAAGATGCTAATCAAGATTAACCTGATATGAAAAGTATCAGGTCTTAAAAGTATTTTATGACTTTCTTCTGAATCCTGTTTGTACCAGATGGAATAATTACCTAGAATTACACAAAATTTTCTTTTTCTTTTTTTCTTTTTTTTTTTTTGAGATGGAGTCTTGCTCTGTCGCCCAGGCTGGAGTGCAGTGGCCGGATCTCAGCTCACTG
>NW_012115032.1:2391035-2416941 GCF_000951035.1 Colobus angolensis palliatus | reverse complement strand
GGCTGGAGTGCAGTGGTGCGATCTCGGCTCACTGCAACCTCTGCCTTCTGGTTTCAAGCAATTCTTCTGCCTCAGCCTCCGGAGTAGCTGGGATTAGAGGCTCTCGCCACCACGCCCGGCTAATTTTTTTGTGTGTTTTTAGTAGAGACGGGGTTTCACCACGTTGGCGAGGCTGGTCTCGAACTCCTGACCTCATGATCCGCCCGCTTCGGCCTCCCAAAGTGCTGGGATTACAGGCGTGAGTCAGCGTGCCTGGCCTAGAAATCATTTTTATAGAGATATAAAAAAGATGAATCTGACACACGGGGGACGAGCCAACATGGTCAATTAGAAGTAATAGCATTTCAAGTCTCCTTTGGAAATAAAACATAACTGGAAAAAAAAAAAAAAACATCCAGCTTCTGTCATCAAAATTGACTAGAAGACTCGCGTGCCCCACAAGGAGAAAGAAAAACAGTGTGGTGCGAGAGCAGACCTGACAGCCACAGGGGGAAGGGGAAACCCCTACCCCTGGCCAAGGGAGGCAGTGAGTGAGCATGCTACCCAGCTGGGGAAACTGCTTTTTCCGTGAAATTGTAGAACCCACGGATTGGAAGATTCCACTCATGAACCCACACCGCTGGGGCCTAGCATCCTAACCCCAGAAAGTGCAGATTCTTACAACCTCTCAGCTAGCATCTGCTTAAGCCTACCTAATTCCCAGGAGGACGGGTGACGAGCACCTGCTGCAGCCACCTGCAGTCTAAGCCATTTGAGCCCCTTGATGGAGGGGCAGCAGCCAGCAGTGGAACTCACAACTGCCTAACATGCTAAGCTCTCTCGGCAGGAGATGGGTAGCGCCCATTTTTATAGCTCCACGTTGCACTTTTCCCCTGTTGGAGCCAGGAAAGCTGATGGCTTGATCCAAAGACTTGCCCCCATAGTCCAACACACCAGCTGTGGCAGTCAGTGGCCAGAGTGCCTCTTTAGGTCTAACCCTGATCCATCCTTCCTCACTGGGTGGGGTTTCCCTGCAGGATGTCCAATAACTCCGGCCAGAGGTTCAGTGACAGAATTCAGATCTCCCTGGGCCTGAGTCCCTAGTGGGAGGGGTGACTCCAATCTCTGGAGACCAGCAGACTTAACCTCTCTTCCTGGTAGTTCTGAGGGATCTGGGCAGCCCAGACAAGTGAATTTTCCACCAGTGAAGCACAGGCTGTCCACCAAGGGACAAAGTGCTTCGTTAAATGGGTCCTGTTCCCCGTGCCATCCAACTGGATGAGGTACTCCAATAGGGGTCATCAGACACCCTATACAGGAGTAATCCTACTAGCATCAGGTTGGTGCTCCTCAAGATCAGAGGTCCCCAAAGAAGGAGAAGGCACCTATTTTTGCTGTTCTCCAGCCTCCTTAAGTGACATCTCCTGGCATAGAAGTGAATGAGATGAAAAGGGCCTGAAGTGAAACTCCAGCAAACCGCAACAGTCCTACAGAAGAGGGACCTGAATATTGAAATAAAAGCAAGCAGAAAGTGACAACAAGAGTGTCAACAACAAACACAAAAAAGCCCCCACAAAAACCCCAGCCAAGGGTCAGCAGCCTCAAAGACTGAAACTAAACAAACTCATGAAGATGAGAAATAATCAATGAAAAAATGCTGAAAACCCAAAAGGCCAGAGTGCCTCTTCTCCGCCAAATGATCGCAACATCTCTCCATTGAGGGCTCAGAACTGGATGGTAGATCAGATGGATGAATTGTCAGAAATAGGCTTCAGAAGATGGGTAATAAAAAACTCTGCTGAGCTAAAGTAGCATGATCTAATCCAATACAAAGAAGCTAAGAAACTTGATAAAAGGATGGAAGAATTGCTAACTAGAATAACCAGTTAGTGAGGAACATAAACAATCTGATGGAGCTGAAAAACACAGCACAAGAACTTTATGAAGCATACACAAATATCAAAAGCTAAACTGAACAAGTGAAAGAAAGGATGTCAGAGTTTGAAGACCACTTTACTGATATAAGACATGTAGACAAGAATAGAGAAAAAAGAATGAAAAGGAAAGAACAAAGCCTCCAAGAAATATGGAACTTCATAAAGGACCAGATCTATGATTGATTGAAGTGTAAGAAGATGAGGAGAATGGAAACAAGCTGGAAAACACACCTCAGAATATTAACCAGGAAAACTTCAGGAAGTACAGAGAACACCATTAAGATACTCCACGAGAACAGCAACCCCAAGACACATAATAATCAGATTCTCCAAGGTTGAAATAAAGGAAAAACTGTTAAGGTCAACCAGAGAGAAAGCCCAGGTCACTTACAAAGGGAAACCCATCAGACTAACAGTGGACTTCTCAGCAGAAACTCTACAAGATGGAAGAGACTGGGGGCCAAACTTCAATATTCTTAAAGAAAAGAATTTTCAACCCAGAATTTCATATCCAGCCAAACTAAGCTTCATAAGTGAAGAAGAAATAATATCCAGACAAGCAAATGATGAAGGATTTTGTTATCAACAGGTCTGCCTTGGAAGAGCTACTGAAAGAAGCACTGAATATGGAAAGAAAAAACCAGTACCAGTCATTGCAAAAACACATCAAAATATAAAGACCCAGGACACTATGAAGAAGCTGCATCAACTAGTGTGCAAAATAACCAAATAGCATCATGATGACAGGATCAAATTCACATATAATAATACGAACTTCAAATATAAATGGGCCAAATGCCCTAGCTAAAAGATGCAGACTGGCAAAATGGATAAGGAGTCAAGACCTATAAATGTGCTGTATTCAGGAGACCCATCTTAGTTGCAAGGACACACATAAGCTCAAAAAAAAAGGGGGTGGAGGAAAACTTACCAAGCAAATGGAAAGCAAAGAAAAAAAGCAGGGGTTGCAATCCCAGTCTCTGACAAAACAGACTTAAACCAACAAAGATCAAAAAGACAAAGAAGGGCATTATATAATGGTAAAAGGAACAATCCAACAAGAAGGCCTAACTAGTCTAAATATATATGCACTCAATACAGGAGCACCCAGATTCATAAAGCAAGTTCTTAGAGACTTACAAAGTGACTTAGACTCCCATAGAATAATAGTGGAGGACTTTAACACCCCACTGTCAGCATGAGACAGATCAATGAGACAGAAAATTAACAAGGATACTCAAAACTAGAACTCAGCTGTGGATCAAGTGGACCTAGTAGATGTCTACAGAACTCTCTACTGCAAATCAATGGAATATACCTTCTTCTCAGTGCCACATCATACTTATTCTAAAATTGACCACATAATTGAAAGTAAAGCACTCCTCAGCAAATGCAAAAGAACTGAAATCATAACAAACAGTTTCTCAGACCACAGTGAAATTAATTATAACTCAGGATTAAGAAACTCACTCAAAACTACATAATTTCTTGGAAATCAAGCAAGTTGCTCCTGAGTGACTCCTGGGTAAATAATGAAATGAAAGCAGAAATCAAGAAGTTCTTTGAAACCAATGAGAACAAAGAGACAACATACCAGAATCTCTGTGACACAGCTAAAGCATTGTTAAGAGGGAAATTTCTAGCACTCAATGTCCATATCAGAAAGCTAGAAAAATCTCAAATTGACACCCCAACATCACAATTAGAAGAGTTTGAGAGGCAAGAGCAAGCTTCTTCAAAAGCTAGCAGAAAACAAGAAATAATTAAGAGAAGAGAAGAATTGAAGGAGATAGAGACAGGAAAACCCTCAAAAAAATCAATGAATCTAGGAGATGTTTTTTTGAAAAAAAAATAGCAAAATAGATAGAATACCACTAGACTAATAAAAAAAGAGAGAGAAGAATCAAATAGGCACAATAAAAATGATAAAGAAGATATCACCACTGACCCCACAAAAATACAAACTAGCATCAGAGAATATTATAAACACTTCTACCCAAATGAACTAGAAAATCTAGAAGAAATTGATTAATTCCTATATGCATACACCTTACCAAGACTAAACCAGGAAGAAGTTGAATCCCTGAATAGATTAATAACAAACTCTGAAATTGAGGCAGTAATTATTTCCTACCAACCAAAAAAGCCCAGCGCCAGAGCTGAATTCTACCAGAAATACAAGGAGAGCTGGTACCATGCCTTCTGAAACTATTTCAAACAATTGAAAAGGAGGGACTCCTCCCTAACTCAATTTATGAAGCCAGCATCATTCTGATACCAAAACCAGGAAGAGACACAACAATAAAAGAAAACTTCAGGCCAATATCCCTGATGAACATTGATGTGAAAATCCTCAATAAAATACTAGCAAACCAAATCTAGTGGCACATAAAACAACTTTTCCATCACAATCGTGTTGGCTTCATCCCTGGGATGCAAGGCTGGTTCAACATACACAAATCAATAAAGGTAATGCATCACACAAATAGAACCAAAGACAAAAAACACAGGATTATCTCAATAGATTCAGAAAAGGCTTTTGATAAAATTCAACATCCCTTCATGTGAAAAACTCTCAAAATACTAGGTATTGATGGAAAATATCTCAAAATTATAAGAGCTATTTATGTCAAACCCACAACCAATATCATATTGAATGGGAAAAAGCTGGAAACATTCCCTTTGAAAACTGGTACAAGACAAGAATGCCCTCTTTCTCCACTTGCATTCAACATAGTATTGGAATTTCTGGTCATGGCAATCAGGCAAGAGAAAGAAATAAAGGATATTCAAACAGGAAGACAGAAAGTCAAGTTGTCTCTGTAGGCAGAAGACATGATTTTATATTTAGAAAACTCAATCTCTTTCAGCCCAAAAATTTCTTGAACTGATAAGCAAACTCAACAAAGTCTCAGAATACAAAAGCAATGTGCAAAAACCACAAGCATTCCTTTATACCAACAATAGCAAGCAGAGAGGCAAATCATGAATAAACTCCCATTCACAATCACCACAAAGAGAATAAAATAGGAATGCAGCTAACAAAAGATTTTAAGGACCTCTTCAAGGGGAACTACAAACCACTACTCAAGGAAATAAAAGAGGACACAAACAAATGGAAAAACATTCCATCCTCATGGATAGGAAGAATCAATATTGTGAAAAATAAATTTATAGATTCAATGCTATTCCCATCACACTATCATTCACATTCTTCACAGAATTAGAAAAAAGTATTTTAAATTTTATATGGAATCAAAGAAAACCTCTTATAGCCAAGACGGTCTTACACAAAAATAATAAAACTGGAAGCATCGAGCTACCTGACTTCAAACTATGCTACAGGGGGACAGTAACCAAAATAGCATGGTACTGGCACCAAAACAGACATATAGACCAATGGAGCAAAACAGAGATCTCAGAAATAACACAACACATGTACAACCATCTGATCTTTGACAGACCTGACAAAAACAAGCAATGGGGAAAGGATCTCCTATTCAGTAAATGGTGCTGAGAAAACTGGCTCACCATATGCAGAAAACTGAAACTGTACCCTTTCCTTACACCTTATGCAAGATGGATTAAAGACTTGATGTAAAACCCAAAATCATAAAAACCCTGGAAGAAATCTTAGGCAACACCATTCAGGACAAAGGCTTGGGAAAGACTTCATGACCAAAACACCAAAATCAATTGCAACAAAAGCCAAAATTGACAATTGGGATCTAATTAAACTAAAGAGCTTCTGCACAGCAAAAGGAACTAGCATCAGAGCGAACACATAACCTACAGAATGGGAGAAAGCTTTTGCAATCTACCTACCTGACAAAGGTCTGTTATCCAGAATTTATAAGGAACATAAACATATTTGCAAGAAAAAAAAATCAAAAAATGGGCAAAGAATATTAACAGACACTTCTCAAAGACGACATTTACATGGCCAGCAAACACATGAAAAAAGCTCAACATCACTGGTCATCAGAGAAATGCAAATGAAAACCACAGTTAGATACCATCTCATGCTAGTCAGAATGGCAATTATTAGAAAGTCAGGAAACAACAGATGCTGGCAAGGCTCTGGAGAAAAAAAGAACACTTTTACACTTTCAGTGGGAATGTAAATTCGGTTAGTCATTGTAGAAGACAGTCTGGCAATTCCTCAAGGATCTAGAACCAAAACTACCATTTGACCCAGCAATCCCATTACTGAGTATATACTCAAAGGAATATAAATCATTATACTCTAAAGACACATGCACATGTATGTTAATTGCAGCACTATTTACAATAGCAAAGACCTGGAACCAACCGAAATACCCATCAATGATAGACTGGGTAGAGAAAATATGGTACATACACACCATAGAATACTATGCAGCCACAAAAAGGAATGAGATCATGTCCTTTTCAGTAACATGGAAGAAGCTGGAAGCCATCATCCTCACTAAACTAACACAGGAACAGAAAACCAAACCCCGCATATTCTTACTCATAAGTGGGAGTTGATCATTAAAAACACATGGACACAGGGAGGGAACATCACACACCAGGGCCTGTTGGGGGTGGAGGATGAGGGGAGGGAACTTATAGGACGAGTTAACAAGTGCAGCAAACCACCAAGGCACGCGTATACCTATGTAACAAACCTGCATGTTCTGCACATGTATCCTGTTTTTGTTTTTGTTTATGTTTTGAAGAAATAAATTAAAAAAAAGATTAATCCTACCTTGGGGTTTCTAACATGGTAGTGACAGGAACTTCCAGATGGGAGAAACAACCCTAGGTAACAGAACAATTTATTCATCTCTTAGTGCAAAGTAAGTGTATTTGCCACTACCTTGATTTCCACAGTCAATTCCAATCCCAATTGTAGTAGTATATTCACATTATTGTGATACTTTTTAAGGTATTCCTTCAATTACACATAATCAAAAATAAGAGTCTTAGTAATTACAGTATTGGGTAAGAATTAATACTCAATTGACAAAAATTTTTTAAAAAATGATGTACTTCCACTTCTGTTAGGTTTGGTTTTGAATTGGCCCCTAGTTTCATTATCCCTTTCTTCCCATCAAGATATATATTTTCTATTTGTACTAATTGTTTCATTTGGAAAATATTTGTAAATCAAATAAAATTTTGAAGAGAAGAAATTTTGTCAAACTTTTGCATAGCCTTCTGGATGGAAATGTTTATGCCATTTCTGTATCCCTGGGAGGAAAATTAAACAATAGTGAGAACATTCCATTATTGTCACTCTAAGTTTTCAGAATAAAACTGAGGAGTTTTGAATTTATGAAAGAATATTTTATTCAAGAAACTCAAAAACTCTAAGTCTATTATGTAAAGTAGAAAGTAAGCTGAATAAACAGAGAAAGTTGAATTTCCACCCAGCCTGTCTAGTCTTCTGTTTTAAATACAGTCTTTGCTTCCAGGCCTTTTTCACATAGTGGTATGTATTTTCATTGGACATTGATTATTATTATTGTAGGGCCAGTTTGGATCAAATCTCCTTCCCACAACCAATTTCCTATCAGAGCTAATGGGTTTGCAGCTCATTTATAATGATCATATTGGCAGAAATTTAGCTGATACTTCCAAACACTCAATAGGAGTGGTTTTTCCACTCTCCTGAGTGCCTCTCAGCTGCAGGTAAAGAATGTTACATCTGGATGAGAGAGCTAATTAGAGCTAATTATAGCTTGAGTCACCAGCAATGGCATTAAAATGTCTGGCAGAATCTACCTTGTCCTTGTAACACAGAGATTTTGTATCTTTACAAATACCTGTCTTGGAACATTAAACATTTTATAGAATTGCAGGTAATAAGCACTTAAATTTAATAATCAAAAGAGGCATTGCCAAAGTAATCCTGAAAGTAGGACTTCACTAGACATAATTATACATTGACTGCCAAAGGCATCTCAAAATTAACAGTAAATTTCAGATACTTAATGAGAGGCATTGAAGTTCTATAACAAATTTGAACTTAATAAATCCAGTGACCTGTATTTAGTTCAACATATGTATTCATGTTTTCTCATATGAGGCACATTGTCTTAGTATTTTGGAGGAACTATTGGCAGTCTGTCTTAATTTTACTTTACTAATTTTGTTCCAGTGGGATACACCAATGCTTTGATGAGTGGGAATGTTTTTGCATAACATTTTATTCCTATCCACTCAGTTCAACAATAATGTAGAACATCATCTGGCCCTTGGAAAGTGGGGAAGGTTGTGTAGGCAGAAAAAATATCAAATCATTTTATCTTATATTTTTATAGCTTTTGTTTGAAAAAATTGGTATGACTACAAATAGAAGCAGAATACTTCTAAATATTAAATTAAAATTTTGAAGAGACATTGAAGCTATTGCATTATATTTAAAACACAGTTATGCAAAATTATATTTTTAACCTACCTAATTATTCATCCGTCATGAATATAGCTATCTGAAAAATTATAGTACTGTGCTCTATAATATCCAGATGTTCCAAATAATGATTAGAAGTAAACATGAGTACATTTTTGAAATATGTTTTTAAAGGGCCAAAAATCAAAAATATCATAAATAGGAAATACGTAAAATCGTTTTATAATATGCTTTATACTTAAAAGGTAAATAGTAGGTATAGAAAATTACATCAGAAATTTCTACTGCTTAACCAGTTCTAAATTTAAAATGCAAAGCCTACATTTATTATAATTAGGTATATTTATAATGCACCATTTTCTGAAAGTCACAGTAACAGTATGTAGTCATAATTTGTAAGGGAGTAATCAATAATTTCTGATAGGCTGAACACAACAAAATCAATTAGCATCTATATAGAAACAAAAATTGTTTTTCTGGTATGCATTTCTAAACAGCTTTAAAGACTACACGATGAAAATGCACTTCATGGAATTGTTCGTCCTTACTCAAATTCAATTCTAGTTATGACCCTGAGAGATGATTAGTAAATTCAACTTTTTAATTAGCATTTTGCATAATTCATTGAAATTATAATGCACTCATGCATTTGATTGTCAAGGTGCAGATGTGCTAATATGAGGCTATAATTTTCTCATCTAAATAACACTTTTAGTAAAACCTCCAATTTCTCACAATTCTATTGTATAAGACCTATTATTGCTCATTTTTTAAAAATGCGTTCAGAGTTGGATTTTGAAGTCAGCTTGTATTGCTACAATGGATTGCTCAGGATACTAGGGACCAAAATAAACTAACATTTAAAAAAAAAAAAAATGTTTATTCCATTTTGGTTAATACTACTTCATCACAGTTAATATAACTTTTAAATGTACCAGGTAGAGTTTATACATTTATAACTCCAAATAGACCCAAATAGAAATTATAAAATCAAAAATTAAAGGGATGCTGATTTTGCATTTCATTGCACTGAAGAAGTATGGGCACAATAATCATAGACTCTTTACCACAGGATGTTCAGGTGAAATTAGTACTAAACCCCAAACACAGGCTTTTATTTAATATGTGATTTCATGAGATGAACTTTGGTACTTAAAAAAATAATTGATATCTTTCTCAAAGCTTCCCAAAGTTTTCCCAAAGATGTATCTATTTACATTGAACTTTAGTGCTTGTTTCCATGTAAATCACAAGCTCCTATCCACTGGGCAGCTTTGCTTCAACTCTAAAGAAGATGAGAAAAAAAGGAGTAAAATATGGAATGTGACTGTTCAAAGAAATGGCAGGATGCACTAGAACATTTTTTTTTTTCTGTACACCAGACAGATTATTAGAATGAACAAAATATTTCCAAATGAGGTGAGAGAACTTGCAAACCAGGATTCTTGGCCATGAGTCTTATTTACAAATGAGGTAAACTGCCTGGAATCAAGCACCCAAACACGTGATGATTGCTGCCTAGTCTGCCAGCATAGATATTTGTACTGTTGATCCCGAAAACATTGGCCAACAAAATTGCTATTATTGCAAACATGTGTGGTAATGCTGAATGAGATTTCTAAGGAACTGTGTGGTAGAATGAATATTAGTGTTTGGGACAAATGCTTTCTTAGAACATAATTTAAAAAACACTTCCTACATCCCCAAACTCTGCTGTACAGAACGTTTATTACATGGATAGTAGTATAAAGAGACCACTGTGTTGCTCCTGGCATGGCCTACGTAAGTCCCTAGTAGGTAATCCCTCACAGCAATTTTATAGCATCTGGCTCTAGGTACCTCATAAAACAAAGTGAAGCATTGCAGTCATGGCAATGCTGATGAACTGAGATTGGCTCATGTTGAGTTCTACTGTTGTACTTCCAAGTGGTATTATACTGCGTCTCATGATTCTTTCATGCTAAGAAATTATTTTTTGTTCTTTACTTATTAATGTTTGTATAAAAAATTGAAGTGACTGGCATCTTTGTTTGATAATATCTATGTTAACTTAAAACGTATGTGGATGAAGGTTCTAAAATTCCCAGAAATTGCCAAGCATTTGGAAATAATCATTTTAAAAATGGTAATGTGGAATTTTATTTTCAGAGGCTATGAAGGTTACCTCCAAATAAGAAAGAATTTGATAAAAACTATGCTTCACTAAGACCTTAAGTGTAAGTTTACAATCCTAAATTGTATCTTAGGTTAACTCCCTAATTGAATTATTTGTATCATTTTCATGCATACATTCATTACTTTTAACTTCATTCAATGATTTTTATTTTTAATAATTACATAAAAATCAGCAATGGTTAACTTTAGGTGCCAACTTGACTGGATTAAGAAATACTTAGCTATCTGGAAAATCATTGTTTCTGGGTGTGTCTGAGGGAGTGTTTTTAGAGGAGATTGATGTGTGAGCCAGTGGATTGAGTGCGGAAGATTCTCCCTCATCGTGGGAAGGAACCATCCTATTTGGGGTACCAGATGAAAAAAAAAAAAAAAGTCAAAGGAAGGACAAACTATTGCTCTCTTTCTTGCTTCCAAAGCAAGAAGCCTTCTATTCCTGCATTTGAATATCAGAACTCCAGTTCCTCCAGCTCTTGGACTCTGCAGCTCACAGCCGCAGCTCTGTTTTGGGGTCTTTGACCTAGGACTGAATGCATACCACTGATTTCCCTAGACCAGGGAAGCCAGTTGGTGTGGCTCAGTCCAAGTCTGAGCACGTGAGGAATACCTGGACTGAGCCATGCTACTGGCTTACCCGATCTCCAGCTTGCAGATGACCTATCATGAGACTTCTCGGCCTCCATAATCGTGTGAGCCCATTCCCCTAATAAATCTTCTCTAATATAACTATCTCTATATCCTATGTGTTCTGTCTCCCTAAGAACCCTGACTAACAGTCATTAACCTTTAACAGTACATTTCAAATGATGAAGCTCTTCGGATTCCAAATATACTTAAGAAGACTTTCTAAATACCGTTCAAATGAAAAGATAAAGCGAAAAATTTATAGTACCACTTAGAAATGAGGCCGAACTTTATGGGACACCATAGTAATATTTTCCTGATGAATACTTCCAGAAAAGTTTCATTTAAGAAGTGATTGCATTTTGAAAAGAAGATGCATGGGAGGAATAATAAGGAGAACATGAAACACACTTGCAGCATATTGTGGTGTATGTAAATTATACTCCTGGACACTTCCGAGTTTGGTAACAAGTTTCGTTTTCTCCAACTTTCCCGTTAATCAGCAATGTTTGAAACAATTTGGTTGCTTCACTGTATAATGTTCCCAAGAAAACTAAAGTCTCATTCATGTACACATAGCTCTCAAAAGAAGACGTGTATATGCATTAGATTCCACTGTGGTTTTATGAGAATCCTAGGACACTAAAAAAAAGGAATTACATAGAAAAGTCTCAGTGTGGTGCTTTTTGAGGTCAAGAAGAGCCAAGTAGTCAGATTGACATGTGTGCACCATATCTGAACGACATAGATAACTCCATCAGTCCTGTTACTAAGTTTTTCAGCTTTTGATATTTTTAATAAAATGATTAGTCAATAGTCTAATATCATTCACTTCTTCATTTCTGTTTTAGTCAAATGGTATTGAGAAGGACCAAGTTTTACATCAATCAATGGAAAGATTAAATGAAATACGAGGAGAAACAAAAATGCACATAAAATCCCCAGGAGTTGATGAAGGAAAAAGTAATTGGGAAGTTATTCATAAGTGTTTAGAATTTCAGAAATCTCTCTGGCATTGCTTATTAACCCACATAATAGATGAGATTAATAAGTATTCGGTTAATCATCAGCAGCACTATTATCATCATTAATAATATAAATGTTTTCCTTTTCTATTTTTCTTTTTTAAAAACTTTTAAGTTCAGGGTTACATGTGCAGGTTTGCTATATAGGTAAACTTGTGTCATGGGGTTTTATTGTACAGACTATTTCTTTGCCTATGTATTAAATCTAGTTACCATTAGTTTTTTTTTTTTTTTTTTTTTTCCTCATTCTCTCCCTCATCCAACCCTCCACTAGGGCCTTGCATTAAGCCCTAGTGTGTGTTGTTCCCTGCTACATGTACATATGTTCTCATCGCTTAGCTCCCATTTATATGTGAGAACATGTGGTATTTGTTTTTCTATTTCTGCATTAGTTTGCTAAGAATAATGGTCTCCAGCTCCATCCATGTCCCTGCAAAGACATGATCTCATTCTGTTTTTTTATGTCTGCATGGTATCCCATGGTGTATATGTACCACAATTTACTTATCCAGCCTATTATTGATGGGCACTTAAGTTCATGTCTTTGTTACTGTGAATAGTGCTGCAATGTACATACTCATGCTTTTGCGTTTACGATAGAACAATTTATATTCCTTTGTGCATATAACCAACAATGGGATGGTGGAACTAATGGTAGTTCTGATTTTAGGTCTCTGAGGAATTGTTGCAGTATCTTCTACAATGGCGGAACTAATTTACACTCCCACCAAGAGTGTATAAGCATTCCTTTTTCTCCACAATCACATCAGCATCTGTTGTTATTAATTTTTTTACTTTTTATAATAGCCATTGTCACTGATGTGAGATAGTATGTCATTGTGGTTTCCATTATCATTTCTCTAATAATCAGTAGTGTTGAGCATTTCTTTTCATATGATTGCTGGCCACGTGTATTTCTCCTTTTGAAAGATGTCTGTTCATGTCCTTTGCCCACTTTTTAATATTCACCTTTGCCTGAAAATCAGGTTTGGGGAGAAGATACAGATCATAAAACACATATTTAATGTGTTCAAAGAAATAAAATCTGAAGAAAGAATTCATAGATTGAAACATTAAACAGAAAAAAAATGTAGCAAAGATAAATAAAAATTGATAACTTGAGAAAAATTAACAAGACATGTAGATGTCTTAGTCTGTGTCCCGTTACTAAAACTGAATACTGAAAACTGGTGATCTGTAGGAATAAAGGTTGATTTGTTCACGATTCTGGTGATGAAGTGTTCAAGAGCATGTTTCTGGTGGCTAGTAAGAGATTCCTTGCTGTGTCATAACATAATGAGGGAATCACATAGCAAGAGGCCAAGAGTGTGCCCACTCAGATTTCTCTTACTCTTTTTACAAAGCCACCAGTCCTACCACAGGGGCTCCCTTCTTGTTATCTTGTCTATTTCTAATTACCTCCCAAAGGCACCATATCAAATCAACATATAAATCTGAAGACTACATTCCCAACACATGAAATTTCGAGACATGTTTAAACCATAGAAATAAATAATAGAATAAAAGTAGAGTACGTATCTAATTGGTGTCTGAAAAGGGAAGAAAATTATATATTGGGCTACTGAGATATACTGGCTGAGAAATTTCTAGAAATGTTAAAAACACAAATGGTCACTTAAAGGATAATAGATTGTACATCACGCATGATAAGGCAAAAATAAATAAATAAATATAAATTCTCATATAAAAATGTAGAGATTCCAGGACATAAAACCATTTTCAATCAATTTCTAAAAATTGATAACATAAAAATTATGTTATCCAAGCACAGTGAAATGTCTTTTTGTTTCCTGTGCTGTTTTGAAATTTAAGATATATATTGCTATTTGAAATATAAGATACGTATTTCAAAACAGCACAGGAAACAAAATGGCATTTGAAATATATAAATATTTCAAGACATTAAAGGAAATTATCCATATATAACTATAATGGAATATATTTAAAAAATAAATATTACATTTTCTTCTAACAGATGTTACTCATACAGTATTTTTTGAACCATTGCCTTAGAATATTTACTGCATGATTTTCCACTTTCATAATTTATTATTTTTGTTATTTATTTTCAAACACAACTAAAGATAATGTTACTTTATATGCAATATTTAATCTGGTTTATTGACATAATTTATCAACTTATCTACTCAGTAGTGGTTTTATCACACACTTTGTCACTTTTAACTTTCTCCTTGGTGAAATATATTCTTTAATATTTTGTTTTCTTAATTGAGGGTGGCATACTAGACACAATTAATTACTGTATACACGAAAACATCTTTCTTTTATTCTCAACTCTAAATGATGCGTGGTTAGATATTAAATTGTAAGTTGAGTGTTTAGTTTTTTGATGTATCACTTTCTGATCTCAAGTCTATTGTTGCTGATGTAGGCTGTTAGTAATGTGAAATTTATCTTGTAGTTTTAAGATTACTTATCTTTGATATTTTTGAAATTTAATTGGCTATATATGGATATATTTTTATGTTAGTTACCCCACACTTGAAGAGTACGTTCTATATGATGTCCATTTTTTCCTGGTATTTCACATTTTTAGCAATTTCTGTAAATGGTGAATCACAGTAATTCTCTCTATTCTCTGTATGTTGAAATCCTATTAAATTATTATTGAAACTTTCTGATGTAACCTCAGTATTTCAAATGTTGCTTCCTATTTTTACCTCATGGTCTTTCTGTTCTGATCCAGGAATGGTATTTTTTCTAATTTTCAGTTTATTTTTATCTGTGTTCCTATTAAGTTTTTTTTTTAATGTTTACTTGTAAAATGCATACGATTTAATTTTTGCAACACTTTAGTTTCTTGCTTTATCTTTTATTCCTAATATTCCTTTCAAAGATAGTTAAAGCCTTTTTTTTTTTTTTTTTTTTTGAGATGGAGTCTTGTTTTGTTGCCCAGGCTGCTGGAGTGCAGTGGCACAATCTCCATGCACTGCAACCTCTGCCTCCTGGGTTCAAGTGATCCTCCTGACTCAGCCTCCTGAGTAGCTGAGATTACAGGCACGCACCCCCAGGCCCAGCTAATTTTTGTATTTTTGGTAGAGACGGAGTTTCACCGTGTTGGTCAGGCTGGTCTCGAACTCCTGACCTAGTGATCTGCCCACCTTGGCCTCCCAAAGTGCTGGGATTACAGGAGTGAACCACAGCGCCTGGCCTCAGTTAAAACTGTTTTGAAAACTATGTATTTATTTATCAAACTGATAGCTTTATTAGTCTGATAAAAAATATTAAACATTGTTGGATATATTGTATATTGTTTTAATGTCTTTGTCAGAGAGAGCCACTAAATGATTTTTTTAGGGAGTGGATTTTCATTCTGATTATGGATTATGTTGATTTTCATTGTTTTAGATTTATCTGTTTTTGTATGATTTACAAGGTCAGATTTGCAGGATATTTCTGTTTTCTTTCTCAGTTCTTTTTCTCTTTCATTATTTAACGTCTGTGTTAACCGGTCACTGTCTAGATTTTTATGGTAGCCCACTTCCAAACTCAAAGCTCTCATCTTATAATATGTGTTGAACAATTAATTATACAGCAGATCATTAGTTAGCAAGTGAAAGCCTTAAGCTATTTCTATAGTAATATTATACTCTTTTCTGTCATATATATTACCATTCATTTGAAACTGTGCTAGTCTGATGAATTGAAAACATGTCACTGTCATTTCTCTGATTTCTGGTGAGGTTAAGCAACCTTTCGTTTATTGTTCTATTTAACTCAATTCTATGTTGGTAACATGATAAGATACTTGGTCTTATTCACTCTCTCTTAACTAGTTACACAGTTCTCACTGCTATTACAGTGTTAATCAACCAAGTGCTTTAAGGTAGTAATAACCACATTGCTGCCAAAGATTATAACCTCCAAAGTCAACTAATCCTTTCCCCAAGCCAAGGCAAAAAAATTCCAAATTTTCCAATGGAGTATAGTGTATGGAAATAAAGCATCATCAAATGTCAAAACACTATGAATATCTGCAGTAATTAAACGATGTAGAACTGGTACAAGACTTCTTAAAGATAAATGAAAAGTAATATGAAGTCTAGTATATGCACATTGTGTATACACCATAACACACACACACACACACACACACACACACGATAAAGCAGTATTACAAATTGGTGAGATGAAAGAATGTTGCAATAAATTAAAATTGAAAATGAAATTAGTACCATTAAATTATATCTCAATTTAAGTAACAAAATATTAACCATACTCCACATATATTGTTAAAGTCCCATAGAAAAATTATACAATAAACAAATGAAAAATAAATAAAATATTTGTAAACATACATATAAACAGGGTAAGGAAGTTTATTTCAGTGTAAACTGAAGACAAAAAACCATAATAAACTATAAAAAGACTTGAATATTTAACAAAATGTTGGTCATCAGAATTTTCACTTGTGTCTATTTACTATGAAGCCTGGGTAACAAATTTTTTATTTCAGTCTCTTCAAATTTTATGGCTAAATTACTCATGAATTTTCAGAAAATGATACAATACGTATCTAAAAACTTCACTTTTTAAATATAAAAATCTCAAAATGATTAATTGAAAATACTCTTCAAAATGATAAGATTCTACACTAAGCCTGTCAAGTACAAAATACAGAAATAACAGTGTATTTTTGTATGTATTATAATTACTGCTAATTAAAAAATGAGAAAATTAACACATTTTATAGTTTATACAAATATATAAACATCTAAAATTAATGTGGGCAGATAGTTTTCATGTCTTTATTATTAAAACTCTAAAATTTTATATTGCTAAAACTATAAAGTTTTACTGAATAATAGAATTCTTGAATAAGTGGAGTAATTTTCTACATCTCTAATGAAAAGATACAAAAACAAAAATCAATGAATTCTCCAAAAGTTATTGCACATATTTAATGCAATTGTATTAAAATATTTTGCTTTTGCTGGACAGACAACATCAAATAGTTTTGATGTTTATTTGAAAGAATATAAACAAAATAATTATTGTAATTTCTTAGCAGTGATAATCCTTTCACTGAATACTTTCATGTTATAAGTAAGTAGATTTCTCTGAATATGGCACAATGGCACAAATTATAAAGGACAGCAACTATAAATGTGATTATATAAATTAAAACTTTTGTATGTAAAAATTATAAACAAAATAAAATTGGTTTTCTACAACATCAGAACTCAATAGATTTGTTATGCTATTTTTACATTTCATATTAGCAAAGCTGATATGAAGGTAATATGCAACATGCAGTGATGTGGGGAAATAGCCATTTTCATGCTTTGCTGACCATAGCAAAATTGGTACCAGTTGTTGGAGAATTTGCTGAGACTGATATGGTCACTACGCAATTTCACCTTTAGAAATTTATCTTAAGAAATGATAAATGAATTTAAAAAGTAGGAATAGATGCAAAAGTTTGACTGAGTTAACTTTCATCCCACTGTAATCATTTTAAAATGAAAGCTAAAATTATTGTTTTTAATGTAGAATACTATGCATTCTACTTTACTTCATCTAGAATACTATACATATATATGTAAGTAGTATTCTATTTTAGATATATACCAGTGACTTTGGAGACAATAATTTCTTGTCTGGAGAATTTTTCACAGTATTTTGCTTAGTGAGAACATCAGTTTCATGATATGTATAGTATGTTCTTAGTTTTGTTTTTTGAAAGCAATATTTTAATATTGGCAGTATCTTTGGAGATGATGATTACGAATGGTTTTGTTTTTGTATTTATTAATTTTTATTTGAAATATAATATTCCAATTGGACAGTACATAAATCATAAGAATATACTTAAATAAATTTTCATAATAGGTAAACTCATGACCACTCACAAAATTCAGGAAATATAACATCACTAGCATCCCAGAAATGACAATTATGCTGCCTTCTAAACGCTATTCAATGCAATATTCAATGCAAAGAAACACCAACTGTCCTGGATTCTCATTCCAGATTTTAGTGTCATATAGTTTTGACTTTCATATACATTTATTAACAGATCGTGTTTTTTGTGTGTCTTCTTAAATTCAGTATTATACTTTGAAATGCACACATGTTAAGAATTAATTTGCAATTCATTGCTTCACAATGTTCAACATACAATAATTTGTAAAACGTTGATCAATTCTACGATCAATTAATACTTGGGCTAAATCCTCTTTAAGGCTATTATAGTGCTGTAATGAAGTGTAATGAAAATACATATTTTTATATGTATGTATACATATATACAATTATTTCTCTGTATATACTCATACTTCTACAAATATTTATGTCACTTTAAAAGTAAAAACTCCAGGACAAATGTATTTATATCTTCGATTTTATTTAAAAAAGAAAAATCATTTTTAAAATGTGATTGTGACAATTATATCAATTTTGACTTCCACCAGAAAAGTATGAGAACTCCAGTTGTGCCACATACTCAACAAGACTTGGTACTGCATTTTTCATTTTAGTCATTCTAGTAGGTATCTTCTAGGTTTTTTGTTGTTGTTGCCACCATTGTGCCTTTAATTTACATTTCGTTTGTGTTTTCAGTAGTTAAATATCTTTCACATGTTTATTGGTCATTAGGGATATTCTCTTTCGAGGTGCCTTTTTAATTATCTTGCACAGTTTTTATTGGTTTTCAGATTTTTCTTATTTGTAGGAAATGTCGCAGAATCCTTTGGGTGTCACTTCACCAACTGGAAACCTTTGTGGCCAGCAGTGCGTCTGCTTGAGTTTTGCTGACACCCCTGGGCTCCTACCCACTCTGCCTGGAAGGCTGTGCTCCGATCACGCTACCAGCCGAGATCCCATGCCCGCCTAGGGCAAGCCAGGTGCAGAGCAGCAAGGGCAGTGTGAGCAAGCAAGCTCCAGGTCTGGCCTCTGCACACAGCCAGGCACATCAGCTGCTGCAGCATGGCAGGCAGCTCCAGATGCAGGCGCACATTCCAGCTCCATGCGAGGCTGCAGCTGGATCGGGCCTACCACAAGCAGCTTCAGCTGCAGGCACTGGCGTCGAGGCAAGGGGAACACCATGGCACCTGGAGACACCAGCAACCACGGAGCCCCAGAGGGTGGCAGAGGGGCGTGTAATAGCTCTCATTCCTGCAACCAGCATGGCAAATGACAGCGGTTCGAGGGGGTGGAGGGGTGAGGTATGGTGTGTGTTGCAGCCCATTTGTGTTGCAACTCATTCAGTCCTGCTGCTTCACTCTGCCCCACTGTCCCTAGGCTGACTCTGACCTGCGGGTGCTTCCCATCACATAAGGCAGGTGCCCAATGCTGATGGAGTGCAGGAGGTATATAGTGTTACAACTCTGGCTTGAGGAATCCCAAGTGTCTTAGACCAAAGAAGGGTCACTGCTCTTCACTCTTGCCGTCTGGTGTATGGGTGTGTGTCACCACTTGCCACTCATCAAGCTGGCCAGGAATATATTACAGCCCTCTTGGCACGCACCATTTAGTGGGTCCTGAGTTCTTACCACACCTGGAGGAAGAATGAGGTTATGCAGACAACTGGAGGATAAGCAAGGTGGAGAAGAGTTTTACTGAGCAATAAAACAGCTCTCATCATTGAAGATACCCAAAATGGGTAGCTCCTAGCCACAGGCAGGTAGTTTTCGTGTGTGTCTGAGTCCAGCTGAGTCTGGGGGTTTTTATGGTCTCAGAATGGAAGATGTAGATACTGATTGGTCTATAGGCAAGAGGAAGTACATGCTGATTTGTCCATGGTGGAGGCCCAGAAAAAACACCATCTGATTGACTGAAAGGCATCAAGGAAGTTCTCACTCCGGGTTGTGGACTCCACACAGAACTGGCAACCAGGCCCTCAGGCTTCAGGCCCTCCCTAGCTTCAAGTTCTGGCCTCACCGGAGACCCACTCCTTCCCACCTAGGAACCTGTCTGTCTCCACCTGCCATCATCAAAATTACTTGTGTAGTATGTATTTGAGTCCTTTGTTTAATTCATTGCAAAATATACTTCTGTTCAGAGGCATGAATATTTTATTCTTTTATTTTTTTAATCAGACATTTTTCATTTGCTTTAAGTTCAAGTAACAGCCTTATACTTTTGACTTTTTTGTCTTATTTAAGAAATTCATGCTTTTCAATGTCATGAAAATTAAAGCTCAGCTCAATTTACAACTCGTGAAGTTTCTGTGTGTGGTGTGAGGTAGGATGTCCAGATTCATGACAATATTTTTATACGCATATATATTTAACCTTCATCTGTGTGTTAACCATGCCATTTCCACTGCACTGCAGTATCTTCAAGATCATAAATCAACTTTTTCTCTAGATTATCTGTTTTGGTCTAATATTCTATTTGGCTATTTGTACAAAAATAATATTTTATCTTTGTAATAGATATGGCGTTTGGTTTTGTAAGATCAGGGCATATATATTATTCAAGACTGCCTTACTATATTTATTTCCATATACATTTAAAAATCAGATAGTCAATTTTCATAAGAAAAAATCTTACTAAGGGTTGATTGTTTGCATTGGAAACATACTATATTAATAAATTATATCCAGTGCATTGATATGACATACTGTAATATTTTACTCTTCCTTAACTTCTTACCATCATATTTTTATAGTATTCTGGGTAGGTTTTCTGTACAAATGGGAGGAGGGAGAGGATCAGAAAAAATAACGAATGGTTACTATGTTTAATACATGGGTGATGAAATAATCTGTACAACAAACCCCCATGACAAAAGTTTAACTGTATTACAAACATGCACTTGTACCCCTGAACTTAAAACAAAAGTAAAAAACAAAACAAAACAAAACAAAAAACAGAAAACAAAGCACTACTGAAATTAAACTTATTTGGGGCATTTTTAAATTGACTATATACTGAGCTGTTTTAAGATCACAGCAAAATTAAGCAAAAGTACAGAGTTCCCATATAGCCTCTGCCTAAAACACCCAATTTGTGGAAGGTTAAACTTACTTCATAAAATGAACGCTTATAAGAATTTAATGGCAGAGTCATCTGTTGCTGGAGGTTTCCTTGAAGGAAAGGTAATAATTATTATTTATAATAATGGATTTATTTTCTTTGGTATAACTCAGATTATTGATATCTTCTACTTTTACCATCCACTTTACTGTTTCTTTTTTCCACAAACTATTTGTGCATTTTAGCCAAATTGTCAATTTTATTGGCAAAAATCTTTATATAATATTAATATATGTTAACATTGGAAAGATTTACATTGATAACCCAATTGTCCAACTGACATTGATAATGTCTCATATTTTTTCTTGATTTGCATAGCTATTGATTTATGAATTTCATTACTTTCATCTAAGATCCATATTTTGGTATATTGGTGTCCTCTATTTATGTTTGTTTACCATTTCATCGGCTTTTGCTCTTATCTGTGTTATTTCTATATTTTCTTTATATAAAATGTGATTCTTTTGGGTACAGTTTCTCGTAAAGAAATATTAGTCACATATTTTCTGAGTAACCAGTGTGAATTTTTCTTTGCTTCATAGGCTGTTTATAGGCAGCTTTTTAAATATCCTAGTTTTCAGTTTTTTCTTTTAGTCTTTTTGTTATTATTCTCTAGCTTAACTCCACTTTGCCAGAAACATACACTGTATGATTTCACAAAATATATCAAATTTTGATAATATTCTAGATTCACCTTAAAAAGTGTATGTTCTTCTATACACATTATATAGCATACAATGTTCTATTTATATATCAGTAACACCAAGTTTCATAATTATCTTCTTCAATTATCTTTTATCATTACTGATAATTTATTAAACAATGAAAAAAATTTGTTAAAGTGACATATTACAAATATGTCTTCAAATACATAATTTGTCAATTTTGGCTTTACATTCTGAGAATTATTTGACACAGAGATTTAGGATTCGTTTTTTCCTGTTGGATTGACACCTTAACGTATAATCATGACGTTATATGTATTTTTATCTTGAATGTTTATAGCCCTAAAGTGTCTTATTTGGTATAGTTATATCATCTTTGTTTTATTTATTGTTTGTAGACTATAACTTTTCCTTATGTGCCTTATTTGGCATTAGTCAATTTTCTCTACTTAAAAATATTATCATATATTAGCTTCTTTGTGATATACTTAACTTTTTAAGGTTGTTTACTTAGAAACTAAAGTTAGTATTCTTGACTTATTACAGATATGTACAAACAATTACACTTATCACTTCCCCAATCATGCCAGAATAGTTTATTCTTTTACTTTCACAGTAATGGTAGAACCTAAAGCTTAATTTATAAATTAGCCATAGAAAAAGATTAACAAGAAGAAATAGTAAAATAGGACAATTGTAACAATATACTGCAATAAAAGTTATGTGAATGTAGTCTCTTTCTCACTCTTACTATCTCAAAATATCTTCTTGTGCTGCAATCACTTTTCTTCTTGAGGAGATAGAAAATAATATGACTACATAATGATATAAAGTGAGGCAAATTTCCTCTCAATTTGTTGTCATCTCCTCCTTCCCAGCTTGTGGTAGTGTTGAAAACCAACAGCTCACAATTACAGTGAACACCAATATCCTGTCAGCTAGCTAATAGTGGGTGCAAATCAGGACCAGGGATTCTTGAACCCCATATTGTGATCTTTTAACACCTTTGTTTAAGGCTAATGATTAATTGAAGAATTCACCATGCCTCTGCCTTGCAAGACAACTCACTTTAATCTTAAAGATATTTCTTATTTTCACTCCTGATCACTAGAAAATTAACTAAGGTTAAGTCTTAACTAATTCAGGAAAGCCCTGAGTCTACTGGAAGAGCTATGAGACTTAGGTAATAATATAGCTAGAATCAGGATGTGGCATGAAACCTCATCTTGAGTTTCTAGATAAAAACAGCTGGAATATAAGAATGAATAATTCAAGGCTGAGATAGCATTTCATCTATGATACAACTATAGGAAAGGAAAAATAAAAGTTATTAACATGGGAACATCCTTTTGGGAAGGCATCTGATGCTAAGACGGTTCTTAGGAGCTTAAAGAAAGAGATGACACACAATAAATCAGGTATAAATGATAGAGCTACTTTCACTGATGTTGAAAAAAGTCATCAAACACTTAAAATAGACACATTAAAGTGGTTATTCTATGTAATGCTGGAAAACCTGATACATATATTCTTCCAGATAGCAAAGTCATGAGACTGTCTTGATGAGGGGGCACCAGCATCACTGAGAAGCTGGAAGACATCATTTGTAGATCAGGCTAACACAGATGCATAAGGTTGCATTTATTATTGCTGATCAAGTTACTACTACCACTGTTAAATCTAGGGCCCCTCATCCTGAATGTGGCAGAAATTCATCTGAACTAAAATCAACATATATTCTAAGTATAGATTTCATTTTCTGCCCACAGAGCTTCCATCAACACTGCTAAGGGCTTTAGTGTGAGTTTAATCCTACAGAACATTGGATCAGACATAAAGTATCATTTCCTAACAACTTAAGTGTTGTAATTAGCAAATGACCAGTGGATCATCTGTTTTTATCACACACTACTCCACCCAGAAAACTTCCAGTCTAATAGAATGAAGGAAATGTTTTTCGAAGAGGTGCTGAGGTAGCTGATTGGAGATATTAACCTACAATAATGGAATTCTACCCTTGAAAATGTAGGTAGAGTCCAAAATTACTTTCCATTATAAGGCTGGGTGTGGGAACAAAGTGTGAAAATTGGACTGGCCCCACTTACTATCATTCCAATGACCCAGTTCAGAAATTATGCTTTGTATACATTCTTCTCTGGTTCCTAGAGTTAAAAAGGTTTCCCCAGATTACATGGCAAGAATTTGTGGATAAATGAGGAGAATATTAGCAGAATCTGGGAAAAAGGAGAGTCGGTTTAGAGCATTCTGATATATTTTGATACCAGTATCATGAATACTGGTCTTGGTTCCTTGAGATACTTTACTGAACATGTTAATAAAGCCAAACAGCATCTTACTTCAACATTCAAATTTTATTCCTTTACTTTTGATATACTGGATGAATCCAACTTACTTCTGTCATTAAAGCTGATGGCATCTTTCATGTAAATCACATTTTAGAGGTCTCCTCCTCAATAAAGTAATCCAAAACGCATGATCCTGAACAACATTGCTTTCATAAGATGCTCAAAATTCTAATCCAATTTGAATGAGACTGTAAACAGCTCTATTAGGATGAAGTAGACACATAGACTAATGGAATAGATCACGCTGTTTAATCTCCTGGACAGGCACATATATTATTTTTCCTCCTCAGGAAACTGCTTAGGATAGTGGTTTGTGTCCTAGACACTTTTTGCAATCATATCCCACAATCTTGATTTCTGAAAAGATGTGTTTCATTCTCCATGAGTTGTTGTCATTTAACTCTTTCAAAAGGGTTACACTTCAAAACAAAAGCATCTCTGAGTTAGTGCAATATTTTAGGCCATCTTAACTCTGAGAGTTAGCTTTGCAACATAAAATCTACTTTGCAACAGTAGGTGCCCCAATGTCAGAATATGGAGGATTATTGGAATGAGAGACAAAAGTAACTACTTCCTGTTATTTCTCAAACTAAGAGGAAACAATATTATCTTGTGATGCATAAAACTCACTTAAGACTAGTGTAAAGGAGAGTGAGTTGCTTTTAATAAGGGATTATATTTGTTGAAGTAGAGGAAAGAGAATATGAGTGATTGAATTTTCTTAAAATAGGTCACAAAATTACATTAGGTCATCAACTAATATGGGAGAGAGTAGGCAGAAAAGAAGAACTATGAAACCATCATCAACCTAACACCAAAATCTGGCAGAAACATAACAAAAAAAAGAAAACTTCAGGTCAAAATATTTCATGAACATAAATGCAAGTACCTTCAACAAAATACTAGCAAACCAAATCCAGCAGCACATCAAAAAGTTAATACATCATGATAAAGTAGGCTTTATTCTAGGGATGGCAACGTTGGCACAACATATGCAAATCAATAAAGGTGATGTACCATATAAACACAATTAAAAGTTAAATCATATGATTATCTTAATAGACACAGAAAAAGCTTTAGGTCATATCCAACAGCCCTTCATAATAAAACCTTCAACAGACTAGGCATCAAAGCAACATATCTCAAAATTATAAGAGCCTTCTACGGCAAACCCACAGCCCATATGATATTGAATGGGCAAAAGCCCACTTTATCGTGGTATATTAACTTTTTGATCTACTTCCAGATTTAGTTTGCTAGTATTTCATTAAGGGCTTTTGTGTCTATATTCATGAGGGATATTGGCCTGAAATTTTCTTTTTCTGTTATGTCTCTGCCCAACTTTGGTATTAAGCTGATGTCAGCTTCATACTTCTTCCTTTCTGCCTACTCTTACCCACATTAGTTGAGGGCCCAATATAATTTTGTGACTTGTCTTAAGCATTCTGCTTGAGAACTAGAACAAGGATATCCACTTTCAACACTCCTATTCAGTATATTACTGGAAGTCCTAGCCAGAGCAATCAGGCAATAAAAAGAATAAAAGGTATCCAAATAGGAAACGAACTCAAACTATCTTTCTTTACTGATGATATGATTATATACCTAGAAAAGTCTAAAGACTCTGTCAAAAGCTTACTAGAATTGATAAACAATTTTGGTAAGTTTTCAGGACACAAAATCAGTGTACAAAAATCAGTAGTTCATTTCTGATGTAGTAATGTCTATGCAGAGTGTC
>NW_012115032.1:2385071-2390855 GCF_000951035.1 Colobus angolensis palliatus | reverse complement strand
TCTTTACTGATGATATGATTATATACCTAGAAAAGTCTAAAGACTCTGTCAAAAGCTTACTAGAATTGATAAACAATTTTGGTAAGTTTTCAGGAAGTCCTAGCCAGAGCAATCAGGCAATAAAAAGAATAAAAGGTATCCAAATAGGAAACAAACTCAAACTATCTTTCTTTACTGATGATATGATTATATACCTAGAAAAGCCTACAGACTCTGTCAAAAGCTTACTAGGATTGATAAACAATTTTGGTAAGTTTTCAGGACACAAAATCAGTGTACAAAAATCAGTAGTTCATTTCTGATGTAGTAATGTCTATGCAGAGTGTCAAATAAAGAATATAATCCCATTTACAATAGTCACAAAGAAAATGAAATACCTCAGAACACAGCTAACCAAGGAGATATATGATCTCTACAAGGAGAAATATCAAATGCTACTGAAAAAAATTATAGAAGACAAAAATAATTGGAAAAACCATTCTATACTCATGGATTGGAAGAATCAGTATTGTTAAAATGGCTACACTGCCCAAAGCAATGTATAGATTCAAGGTATTTCTATCAGTCAATCAATGTCATTTTTCAAAGAATTAGAAAAAGAAGATTCTAAAATTTACATGAAACCAAAAAAGAGCCCAAATAGCCAAAGTAATCTGAAGCAATAAGAATAAAGCCAGAGACAACACATTTTTTTAAACTATACTATAAGTATACAGTAAACAAAGCAGCATGGTACTGGAACAAAAACACACAGAGACCAATAGAACAGGATAGAAAACTCCAGAAACAAAGCCACACATCTACAACATCTGATCTTTTATTTTCAATATTATTTCAATATTATTTTCTTTGGTTGTATGACAAAGCTGACAAAATCAATGGGGAAGTGACTATCTATTCAATAATAGTGCTGAGATAAATGACTAGTCTTATGCAGAAAATGAAACTGGACCCTTACCATTTATCATGTACAAAATGTAAAGATGGATTACCGATTTGAATGTAAGACATCAAAGTATAGAAAGTCTAGAACAATAACTAGAAAATACCCTGTTCAAAATCAGCCTTGACAAAGAATTTCTAGCTATGTCTCCAAAAGCTATTGCAACAAAAATAAAAATTGACAAGTGGAACCTCATGAAATTGAAGAACCTCTCACAGCAAAACATAGTATCAATTGTGTAAACAGACAACCGGCAGGATGGGATAAAATATCAACAAACTATGCATCCAGCAAAGACCTAATATCCAGAATCTATAAGGACAAATCCACAAATAAAAAACAAAAAAATTGTGTTAAAATATGGGCAAAGGACATGAACAGACATTTCTCAAAGGCATACGTGCAATTATACAACAAACATATGAAAACATGTTTATCATCACCAATTATCAGATAAGTGTAAATCAAAACCACAATGAAATACCTATGCCAGTCAGAATGGCTATTATTAAAACGCCAAAAAGCAACAGATGCTGGCGATGCAACAGAGAAAATGAAACATTTATATACAGCTGGAGGGGAATGTGAATTTTGTTCAGCCACTATGGAAAACAGTTTGGAGATTTCTTAAAGAACTTAAAATAGAGCCACCGTTTTACCCAGCAATCCAATTACTGGGTATATAACCAAAGAAAAATAGATTACTATACTGAAAAAGACATATGTAATTGTATGTTTACTGCCATGCCATTTATGATAGCAAAGACTAAGAATCAACCTAGGTGCCCATCAGTGGTAGATTGGACAAATACAATGAGGTACATATTACCACAGAATAATATGCAGCGATAAAAAAGTGAAATCACATCCTTTGCAGCAACATGGATGGAGCTGGAGGTTATTATTCTAAGAAAACACGGTAGGAGAAAATGAAATACTGTCTGTTCTCTCTTTTCTTTTTTTCTTTTTTTTTTTTTTTTTTTTTGAGATGAAGTCTCGCTCTGTCGCCCAGGCTGGAGTGCAGTGCAGTGGCCGGACCTCAGCTCACTGCAAGCTCTGCCTCCTGGGTTTACGCCATTCTCCTGCCTCAGCCTCCTCAGTGGCTGGGACTACAGGTGCCTACCACCTCGCCCGGCTAGTTTTTTGTATTTTTTTAGTAGAGACGGGGTTTCACCGTGTTAGCCAGGATGGTCTCGATCTCCTGACCTCGTGATCCACCCGTCTCGGCCTCCCAAAGTGCTGGGATTACAGGCTTGAGCCACCGCGCCAGGCCTGTTCTCTCTTATAATTAGGAGCTAAACATTGAGCACACATCTACACATAAACATGGGAACTATAGACACTGTTGCCTAGTAAAAGTGGGAGAGGGTGGGAGAAGTATAGGCTGAAATACTACCTATTGGATACTATGCTCACTCCCTGGGTGCAATATACCTATGTAAGAAATCTGTACATGTAAGCCTTGTATATAAAATAGAAGTTGAATTTAAAAATCAAAATAAAAAGTCAGCAGCCACTGTTCTAAACATGATAATCTACTACATACTAATAAATGGTAGGCCAAGCAAAACTGCAACATTATTATTTAGGAACAGAACTGAAATGACATGAATGTGCACTAAGTGTCATGATTACAGTGAATTTCTTTTTTAAGTGCCAGGCAATATCAGAGAGGAAGGAAAGCTTTATTTGGTACATCATCATCATTATTATTATTTAAATAAGGAATCAGTATATAGATTGTCATAGTTGGAAAACACTCAAGGTACTAGCAAAAGATTAGTTGGCTTAGTTTCTGATGGAATTCTATGTATAAAAGAATAAAAGTGAATTTATATATTGAAAAGCAAGTGAGAACCTGGAGTGTTAGGACAAAAGAATTAGGAAAAGTCAAAGGCCTGGGAGATTTCATTAGGAAGAAGGACAATAATTACTGAAAATGAAAATCAAAGAGAAGTGGTATTCAAAACAAGTAGAACACAATGGAGAAAACTTAATGGGTAGTATTAACATTATTATCAGAATTTTATGATTAGTAGGGGGTTATCAGGGAATTTCCAGTGGTGAATTATGAGAGTGTATGTGGCAAAAGAAGATCATGTAGCTCAGATAAGTACAGATTACAGGTGATTAAATATCAGACAATAAGACTGAGTAGAAGATAAACTAAATAAAATTATGAACACTACCTGTTTAAGGAGAAACCTGGAGAAAAAGACAGAGTCTGTAAGTCCGGTCTAATGTTTTCTGCACTATCTTGTGACATTTCCTAATGTTTTGGTGGATCAAAGTGTTTTGACATTTTTGAGAAAATATAAATTTAACTATCATTATTTTAAATAATGAACACATCTTAACACCTATTTTATGCATAAAGCGGAGTACTTGTAGCATAATTTGTAATAAAACCATAAATCAGTCATATAAACTATTCCAATATTATTTTCCTTGGTTGTATGATAGATATATGTATTTTATACAGATACAGAAGAACACGTTTATAGATTTGTGGCAAGAGGCCAGGGATAATATATCAGAGTTTCGGAAGGTGCTTAACTTCTATCTTTCACCTGAAGGTACTTGGAGATTTCCTACAATAATCTCAATGTCAGTCTCTTCATCTTGGCCAACAATGAATTTCACTCAACCTACAATCTCCTGGGAGGAGAAGTAAGCAGGGTTTGACAATGATAAACTATATAGTATATCTATATGGAGCAATTGGACAGAAGTGTGTATGATATATGTTTGATGTCTGTTTAAAAGATGAGTCAATAAACAAATGGATGAGAAATAATGCATGGTAAAGTTTGCCTTGAAGCAGGAACTGCAGAGGAAAAACTGGCATAAGCTGCTAAATGTACCAAAGAATTGCAAAAAATAAAATGGAGAATGATCAATGGAAAAGAAACCACATAAGAATGTGTACGCTTTTTTAGTACCGATTTTTTATGAGTAATGTGAAACAATGCAGTAATTTTAATATATATCTGAAAATCATTATTTCCTTTTCTTTGTTTCAGTATTAGCAATCAATGGACTTTTTGTCTCCATGAACCTCATAAAAGACTCTGAAACAAAAGTATGAACACATATGTATGTGTGTGTACCCATACATGTGTGCATGTAAGTTTGGATATGCACATATTCATATGTGCATATGTTTATACCTTCATTAATTTAAATTGTTCTTGGTGTATACTGATGAAAAAATCATGCTTACAAAAAATATTAGAAAGAATCATTTGTTGGAAAACAAATTGTTCTGAAAAAAATGTAAGAACCATTCTTAGAATTGTACATTTCATAATGTGCTGGTAATAACTACATATTGCCTATAGAATGACTCTTAGATCTTCTTCAAGTATGTGGAAAAGTAAACAACAGCAACAGAAAAAAGACAAAGTAGTCTGGACAATATTAGTTTGGAGATACGGAAAGATAGCTATGTAGGTGGATAAGTGAATGAGATATATCTTAAATAAAGCATATTTGTGAGGAAACATTTTTAAGGGTAGGACAGAAGGACAGGGTAATGGATGTATTATTTCAAGAACCCATGGTTCTTTTTCTAATGTTATCTTTCTTCTCTTCCTTTGGTGTTAGGGACCTCAGAGAGATCACAATTTGATGTAGTGAATCTTTCTTGGCAAAGGAAGAGCGAATTGGAATGTAAGTTCTGCAGAATCCTCTAAGGGAACAAGTCAGGTTTCTTATGCATGCAAATGGAATTAACTCCTAGTCAGTAAAGAGAATATGAAGAAGAAGGACAAGATCTTGCATATAATATTTACTAAAATCTCATTACATAGATTTTGAGCTTTTAGTTTTCCCAGAAGAAGCTACTATCCATTTCCTTTAAATTTACATATTGCTCAAAAATATTCAATTTTTCCTATACTTTTTATTAAAAATCCAGGAATACTAAGAATCACAGCCAGACACTGCAGTATTATATTTCTGGAATGGCAAATATTCTTAAACATATAAATACTGATATTTTATTTAACATATTGTTGAATATCACCAGAAAGAAGAAAGGTTTCACTCCTGTTTCATAAATTTTATAAAACCATGCAGCATTAAGACATCAATTTCCCTTGAAATAGTTCAAAGAAATATTTGCCAATTTGTAAAATACCCAGAGGGAGTGGATTCTTGGCTTTACCACTCTAAGTCTTTTTTCTATGGGACAAGTAACCAATATAATATTTAGTTGCATTGGATGGGAATTCATTTTGTTCGCTTTTGTGAATTCTGATTTATTATACTCTGATTTATAAAATATTACTTACTAAAACATGTTGGAAAAATTACTTAAAGTATAGAAATAAAAGTATATAGAAGTATAATTTTATAATTTGTTAATAATAAATCTGCATAACTTAAGGAATATTGGCTCCTAATAAAGGACTGGCGGGGGGTGGAGCAAGATGGCCGAATAGGAGCAGCTCCAGTCTACAGCTCCCAGCACAAGTGCACAGAAGACACAGAAGACAGGTGATTTCTGCATTTTCAACTAAGGTACTGGGTTTATCTCACTAGGGAGTGCTGGACAGTCGGGGCTGGTCAGCTGTTGCAGCCTGACCAGCGAGAGCTGAAGCAGGGCGAGGCATCGTCTCACCTGGGAAGCGCCAGGGGGAAGGGAATCCCTTTTCCTAGCCAGGGGAAATGAGACACACAACACCTGGAAAATCGGGTAACTCCCACCCCAATACTGCACTTTAAGCAAACCGGCACACCAGGAGATTATATCCCACACCTGGCTGGAAGGGTCCCACGCCCACGGAGCCTTCCTCATTGCTAGCACAGCAGTCTGCGATCTAACTGCAAGGCAGCAG
>NW_012115032.1:2371184-2380074 GCF_000951035.1 Colobus angolensis palliatus | reverse complement strand
GGGAGGGATTGTACTGGGAGTTATACCTGATGTAAAGGACGAGTTGATGGGTGCTGACGAGTTGATGGGTGCAGCACACCAACATGGCACAAGTAAACGTATGTAACAAACCTGCACGTTATGCACATGTACCCTAGAATTCAAAGTATAATAAAAAATAATAATAAATAAATAAAAAGGACTGAAAATAAAGCAAACTTAATTGGAGCAGATTAGTTTGGAGAGGTTGAGGTCTCAAATTTTAATTGAATTTAAGTGGAACATTCAGTATACAAGGCACTGTCATTTAAACAATCTTGAAAATGATAAAAATAAGTCTCTCTGTTCAGGAAATAGCACAATAAAAAGCTATGTATAGCCTAGTTATGCCAGTAAACCAGCATTATGTGTGCGTGCGACCACCTCAGTGGATGAGATGTATTATAATCAGGATGTTTATCATACATAATTACTGAGCAGTAGCTGTATTATATGGCCTTGACAAGCATGGATCTGTAGCTCCAGATTTATGTCATTTTAGTTCCTAAGCAGAGCTTGTTATGTAGTAAACCAGCAGAAGCAGATGGACTGCCCTCCAGAGTATAATAGAGCAACGTAGGATTTTACAGGGGAGAAAGTTTCCTCTAGCAAAACCACAGAAATACAGGTGGCTAGAGAGACAAATCCCACAATTGACCAGAAAGAACTACTGGTCACATTTAAAATCTACTTAATGTATATCAAAGCTGACAAGAAAGAGAAAGAGAGAGAGAGCAAGAACTCCTTTTTGTTGTTGTTGTTGTTTAAAGATTGGCACAAACTAGGCAGTATTGAATAATGACTGAAAGCACAGACTCTAAATCTACTTCTAACAGATATGCGACTTCAGACACATTTATTTACTTCTCTTTAATTTCCTTGACCAAAAATTTAGACAATAACCCCATAGGGTTTCAATGACGATTAAATGAGGTGTGGATTAAATAGGAAACTATACGGTTGTGGGTTATTATTATTATCATCCTGATTTTGTTAATGACGACAAATCTTAGAGTTTAAGAGAGACTTGTCAAACATTACTGAACTAGTGAGTAACAGAATAAAAGACAGGTAACAAGTGCCTCAGTCATCTGATGCTGCATAACAAATCACCTTAAAATTTAGTGACTTAAAACAAGAACAATTTTTCATTTTTCATTATTCTACTGGTTGACCAGGTGGTTCTGCTTATCTCACTTGAGCTCACTCTGCAATTGCATTTGTATGGTAGACCGACTAGGGACAACGCTCAGCTAGAACAGCTGAAACGGAAGAACCTTTCTTGTCAATATTTTTATTCATAATTTCTTCACAGCCTGTGTTTCGGAGAGTTATGCAGCAAGCCACTAGCACGCAAATATCACACCTCTGCTTGCCTCACATTTACTAATGTCATGTTGACCAAATGAAATCACATGAATAAGTCCATAGTCAATATGAGTTAACTATGGAGTAGTAGTAGTTGACTACTCAAGAGTTTGGACATTGGAAAGCTGTGATTTATTGGAGGCCATTGGAGAAACAATTATATGTATCTACATATCTGGAAACACTTTGATTTATTTTATTTTACTTTATTTTATTATTTCTAGTCAAAGTCTCACTCTGTCACTCAGACTGGAGAGTAGTGGTGCCATCTTGGCTCCCTGCAACCTCTGTCTCCTGGGTTCAAGTAATTCTCCTGCCACACCATGTTAACCAAACTCATCTCGAACTCCTGACCTCAAGTGATCCATTGATCTTGGCCTCCCAAAGTGCTGGGATTACAAGAGTGAGCCACTGTGCTGTCCCCCAATGTTTTTATTGCTCTTCTATTAATTTCAGCTAAGAAAATTTGCAAAACATAGAATGATCATATGTATAGTTAGAACAAAGAATCTGTGTATTTGCATGTGTGTGCATGGATGCACACATATGAGCACTTACAGGAGGGAGTGTTGCTGAAAAACAAAACTTTTTGAAAGTTACTAAAAGTAATGATCTACATTTTAAGTGAAAAAAATCTGAATAAACAATGATCTAAAAGTTTGTGATAATCCAAGCAATAAGAGTAATAAAATTGTGAAAAGTGGGGATTTATTTAGAAAGCACGAACATAGAATACAGAAATTGAAATTTGCCTGTGCTATGAACCTGCGAATTCATTATCTGTCTATGGTTATTTGGTGACAAGAGTGTGTAAAGCAATAAATGTTAAATATCAAATTGAAAGTTTTACCCATCTGGGTGGAGTATGAAATAAAGTGTATCTATTTTTAGAAAAATGTGCCTGTGATTAGTCATGTACGTCTCTTGAGTGGATTCACTTTTATGTAATCCTTTATTTGCACAATATGGTTTTCTTTTTTTTTTTGAGACGGAGTCTCGCTCTGTCTCCCGGGCTGGAGTGCAGTGGCCGGATCTCAGCTCACTGCAAGCTCCGCCTCCCAGGTTCACGCCATTCTCCGGCCTCAGCCTCCCGAGTAGCTGGGACTACAGGCGCCCACCACCTCGCCCAGCTAGTTTTTTGTATTTTTTTAGTAGAGACGGGGTTTCACCGTGTTAGCCAGGATGGTCTCGATCTCCTGACCTCGTGATCCACCCGTCTCGGCCTCCCAAAGTGCTGGGATTACAGGCTTGAGCCACCGCGCCCGGCCACAATATGGTTTTCTTAAACAAAATTTTGGTCTCCTCCTTTCCAAAATGCAGGTAAGAATATAATGACGGTTTTTTTTTTCCATTTTTAGAATTAAAGATGATATACATCTATAATCTCTTATAGTGCTTGCTACTTAGTATACACTCAATAAATCCTAGCTGTTACACCTCTACTCTTTTGTGATTTCCTGTATGATAAAAGCAGCAGAAACTTGTCCTCTTCCTCCTTCTATTTCTCCTCTTCCTTCTTCTCCACTGCTACCGTGACCTCCTCCTCCTCCTCTTTCTTTTTCTGCTTTTGCTTCTCCTCCTCTCTCGTACCTTTCTAGTCCTAATGAACTGCAATTTCAATAGGCATTCAATAAGTTTAGTTTATTGAATGAATGTCCTTGTAGCATTTGTAGTACCTGTATTTACTTTAATTACATACTTTATCCAGATAAGTTCAGAAGTGATAATCATCTGAAAGGCACGGACAAACCATATTGCCATTACACGAAATTTTAAAGAAAAAGAGATTTACATGGTATCTTTATATTCTTTCTCTTTAATACCAAAGACAAGCTTCTTCTCTCTCAGGCTGTACGCTAGTCTTATACTAGATAATACTTCCAATAGACTGTTTTACTGATTATTTTTTATTGACTCCACATAATAATATTCAGAGTTTAAGTCTTTTGTTTTATCCCAAATGGCAGAATATTAGACAGTGGTATTAATAAATGCATAAATATTTCTTCCTGGCAGAAATTATACTTCACAAGTAAATGTTTACTTTGACTAATACTAAAACTCACTCTTGTATTTAATGGATTTCTATTAGATCATTAATTTTCACATAACTTATGAGTCAGCTGTTGTGAGAGTAAAACCAATTTAAATCCAAGTTGATATGTATGTGCATCCTTCCTCCTCCCCTCCCTTCCCCTGCCACCTCCCGTCTCCTCCCCTCCCCTTCCCTTCCCTTCCCTTCCTTTCCCTTCCTTTCCCTTTCCCTCTTTTTCTTTCCCGTTACCTATTTCTTTCTTTCCTCTTCTACTTTTCTCTCTTTCTATTTTCTCTTTCCTTTCCTTTCTTCTTAAATTTTGATTCTGTTGTCTTTTGCTTTGTAATATTTTAAATATTTGTTTAGTAAAATATAGCAATATTTACCTTTATGGATCTGGGTTAAACATGCTTAGTATGTTTAAAATTATATATTTTTAAAATTATTTCTATCTTTTTCCAATTGTTTATAGCTTTTTAAAAATTGTGAAATTTTAAATCCCCTAGAAATTTTTAGACAACTGAGTTTTTATAAAGTCAAGCTCTATAATTTTTGTTATAAAAATGTGCGGCCAATTGCCATACAATCATTCATTTAATGTCATCATTATCACATGCTACTTTATCATTAATATATGCTTTTCATCTAGACCTAATCATCTGTTCCATTATTGTATTTTTCTTTCCTTACACCAAAAACATACATTTTTAATTATTGTACCTTTAACATGTTATGCCATATGGTACAGAGTGTTTACTTTCTCTAAAGTATTTATCTTTCAAAATGTTTTTTGATATTTTCATGTATTTTATTTTACATATGATAGTTAATACCTTTTGTATTGATTTTCTTACCTTCAGAGACTATTCTAACCCGTGGAATGCAAACTAGTCAAATGCTGAATGTTCTGAATCTTTTCTTAATTTTATGTAATTTTCTGTTATGTTTGCTTTCTCTTTATGCTTTGTAATTATGTTTTCCTTCTATTTTGGGAGCTTTTTATTGCGGTTTAGTTGCTTAATTTTCTCTCTCACACATGCAGCCTTCCTGTATATTTGTTATATGGTATTTGATAAAAACATCAAAAATCATATTTTAATTATAATCTTTCTTATCTGATTTCTCTTATACACAACTGCATTTTCCTTTCTTTTCCTTTTTTTAGGATGCTAATTAAAATGTTTTTAGGGTCCTTCTGTTTTCTACTATTTACATGCATTATATCTTAGATGAGTTATTTTGCTTTGTTATCTTGGTCCTTTTCTTTCTTGATCTTTTTTACTATAATTGCCTGCTGATCCTTGATTGGTACTTTATATTTAGCAATAAGAAACTTGAGTGACTTTTTAAAGGTAGTTAATAATATTATTAATAATGATAATAGCTAATATTTATATTACCCTCACTACATACCAGGCACTTTACAAATGTTAGCTCATTTAATAGTATCAACAAGTGTAAAAATGTTGTACTTTAACATCACCATTGTTTACATCAGGGAATTTATACAGAGTGGCTCAGAATCTGCCCAAGATCCCAAAACTATAAATCGGCAAAACATAAATTTGAATCAACATACTTGGCTTAAAAATTAATCATTTTTTAAGTTGTTTGAGAAATTTCCAAACTGCTTTTCACAGTGTCTGAACTACTGAACTACCATTTGACCCAAGCAATCCCATTACTGGGTGTCTACCCGAAGGACTATAAATCATTTTATAAAGACACATGCACTCGTATGTTCATCTCCTCACTATTCACAATAGCAAAGATAAGGAATCAACATAGAGGCTCCTCATAACAGTCCATAACATAACAGTCTATAACAGTGGACTGAATATATGAAAATATGATACATATACACCATAAATACTATGCAGCCATAAACAAAATGAAATCATTTTTGTTTGGTTTTTGTTGTTTGTTTGTTTGTTTGCGGCAATACAGATGTAGCTGGAACTTCTAACCCTAAAGAATTAACACAGGAATAGAAAACCAAATACTACATGCTTTCACTTATAAGTGGGGGCTAAACATTGAGTATGCATGGACAGAAATTTGGGAACAACAGACACTAGGGCCTACCTGAGTGGGGCAGGTGGAAGGAGGCTGAGGGTGATAAAGCTACCTATTTTCTACTCCGCTCACTTCCTGAGTGATAAAATCATTTGTATACCAAATCCCAGAGACCTGCAATTTACCCATGTAACAAACCTGCACATGTACCAAAAAACCGAAAATAGAAGTTGAGAAAAAAAAAAAAAAGAATTACATACTTCTTGAATATAAAAGAGAAGAAATTAACCACATCTGTACTGTTCTGTAGTTAGTGGGTAGAAATGAGACAAAGTAATAAGATTTTCCAGCATATCCTCATTATAAAAGGTTACTCTGGCAGTGAAATTGTTTTATCTGTTCTTCCACTGCAATATCTCTTTTCTTCTACATAGAAATTATTTATATCCAATCAGGTGATTTTAATTCTTTAATTAATTAATACGTTAAGTTTTATTTCAAAGCTTGTCCTAATCCCTCAATCTAAGAACTCTTCCTAGGAAAGTGTCACACTTTGCAATTCTCGGGGCTTTATTAGCCTGAGGGCAAACATTTACTATCTGCTCTGTATATTCACAGAGCAAACCTGCCTAGCTATTTCACAGGAGTCCTTTATCACATTATCATAATGACAACTCCCAAAGCACATTATTTGAGGATGGCCACATAGTTTATGCCACATAAAAACTATTAAAATACAGTAATGCTAATATTATAATATTTTTTCTATACTTTCATCTACTCCAATCTTCTGGCTTTCTTTTTATTACATGTTAAATATTTATGTATATTAAAATGCACAAATATTATATATATATAATTACAATCAAGAGGATTTTAGTATATTCAGAGTTGTGCAGCCATCATTACAATCTAATTTTAGAATATTTCCATAACCCCAAAAGAAACCCCCATAACCATTAACAGTCATGTCCCATTATCCCTCAAATCCTCCTTTCCCTAGGCTTGGACAAATGCCAATATATTTTTGTCTCTATGGATTTGCCTATTTTGTACATTTCATATAAATGAAATGGAATCACATAACTTGTAATCTTTTGTGACTGGCTTCTTTCACTTAGCATAATTCTTGTTCATCTGTGTTGTAATATGTATTGGTATTTGATTCATTGTATTGCTGAATAATATTCCATTTTAAATAATACACATTGTGTTTATTAATTTATCCATTGATGGACTATTGGATTGTTTGCACTTTTCACATTTATGAAAGGATTTTTGAATATATATGCTTTTCATTTCTGTCGAGTATATGCCTAGGAATGGAATTGCTTAGACTTATGGTAACTATATATTTAACATTTTCAGAAATTGCTAAACTAGTTTCCAAAGTAGCTGCACCATTTTACATTGCTATCAGCAGTGTATGAATGTCTCAATCTCTTCATATTTTCACTAATATTTGTTCTATCTTTTTTATTATAGCCATCCTAGTGGATGTGAAGTGGTATCTCATTACTCTTTTGATTTGCATTTTAATGATGACTAATGAATTTCATCATCTTTTATGTACTTAATTACCATTTTCACATATTCTTGGAAAAATATGTATTCAAGTATTTTGTCTACTTAAGAAAATTGAACTAAATGCCATGCCATTATTGAGTTGTAAGCCTTCTTTATGTGTTTTGGAGACTAGACCCATATCAGATATATAATTCAATATGATTTGCAATTTTTTTCTCTTTACAGTGGGGTCCCTAGCGACACAAACATTTTTAATCAAGTTTATTTTTTTCAGTCAATAATTATTTTTGGTGTCATATCTAATAAATTGCTGTTTAATTTAACATCATGAAGACAAGGACTCACCTTTGTATTTTCTTCTAAGAATGTTACACATTTTGTTCTTGCATTGAGGTTTGTGAATACTTCTGAGTAGGGATCTGTCTTAGTCTGTTTAACCTACTCTAACAGAATACCTTTAAACAGGGTAGCTTATAAATAAAAGAATTTTTTTTCTCATCCTTCTGAAGGTTGGGATTACAAAATCAAGACACCAGCAATATCAGATTCTGGTGAGGAGCTGTTTACTGGTTCAGATAAGGCATTTTTTTCACTATATTCTTACATGGCATAAGGTGCTAGTTAACTCTCTAGAGCCTCAATCTAGACCCTAATTCCATGCATGAGGGCTCTGCCATCATCTGCATTAGAGGAGGACTTAACCACTCCTCAGTTTTGCATTTTGTTTTACATTTATTTCAGGGAATTAACTCTTCCTGATGCAATTGTAGAGTTTTTTTTTTTTTTAATTTTGTTTTCAAGTTGTTCATTACTAAGATATAGAGATACAATTCAATATTTTATATTTATCATATACACTGCAACCTTACTGAAATTATTTACTAGTCCTAAAAATTCCTAATAACTCATAATAATATAATATTTGTTTTTTAGATTTTGTATGTACAAGATCATGTTATCTACATTTACAAATAGTTTTACTTATTTCTTGCAAATATATTTTCCTTGACTAATAGCTCTGGCCAAAACTTCTGGTACAGTGTTGAATAGATGTGGTAAAAGTGAAAATCTTTCTAGCATTCCTAATTTTGAATTTATTCTTTTACCATTTCATCATAGCTATAAAGTTAGCTGTTGATTTTAAAGATATGTCTTGTTTAGACTAATTCCCATTTATTGTTAAAGTGTTGAATGTTATTATCATAAAAGTGTATTGGAATTTGTGAACTATTTGTGTCTATAGAGATTATCATATAATTTTACCTTGTCTATTAATATGGTATATTATGCTTACATAGCATACAGATGTCAAACCAAACTTATATTACTGAAACAAGTCTTACTTGCTCATCATGTATAATTCTTTATTTTGTTCCTATATTTGGTTTACTAGAATTTTTTAGAGTTGTTGCATCTATAATCAAAGGGACATTAGTATATAATTCTTTCTGTAATTTCTTTGTCTTGTTTCAGTGTCAGGGAACATAGATATGTGAAGTATTCTCTAATCTCCCATTTTTAGGAAGAGTTCATGAAGAACTGATGTTAAGTCTCTAAGTGCTTGTGAGAATTCACTATTGAAGCCATGTTTGCCTGGACTTTCTTTTTTCTTCTGTTTTAGAAGCATTCCATTTATTTATTTATTTATTTATTTATTTATTTATTTATTTATTTATTTATTTATTTTGAGACAGGAGTCTTGCTCTGTCGCCCAGGCTGGAGTGCAGTGGCCAGATCTCAGCTCACTGCAAGCTCTGCCTCCCGGGTTCAAGCAATTCTCCTGCCTCAGCCTCCGGAGAAGCTGGGACTACAGGCGCCCGCCAACTCGCCGGGTAGTTTTTTGTATTTTTTAGTAGAGACGGGGTTTCACCGTGTTAGCCAGGATGGTCTCGATCTCCTGACCTCGTGATCCGCCCGTCTCGGCCT
>NW_012115032.1:2368266-2370934 GCF_000951035.1 Colobus angolensis palliatus | reverse complement strand
GGATGGTCTCAATCTCCTGACCTCGTGATCCGCCCGCCTCGGCCTCCCAAAGTGCTGGGATTACAGGCTTGAGCCACCGCGCCCGGCCCCGCATTCCATTTATTTTTATGTTGTATTTGGTTTTCACTCATCTTAAAGTATTTATTAATTTCCCTTTGATTTCCTCCTTGTCCCATTTGTTATTTAGATATGTGTTGTTGAATGTTCACGTATTTGTGAATTTTCCAAATTTCTCTTATGTTTTTGTAATTTAATTATGTTGTGGTGAAAGAATATACTTTAATATTATTTCAGTATCTTTAATTACATTGAATCTTGTTGCATGCCCTAGTATACTTTATTGTAGAGAATGTTCTATGTACATGTGAGAATAAATGCATTAGTTTGATGTTGTTTGAAGCATTATATTTTGGTTAATAAGCTTATAGTGTAATTTAAACCTATTTATTCTGCTGTTCGTATTCTATATATTTCTATCCATTTTTAAGCAAGATATTAAAGTTTTTAACTAATGATGTTGAATTGTCTATGTTTTCCTTTTATTCCATCAAATTTTCTCCTACATATAGCCATTTCAGCTCTCTTTTGGTTATGACTTGCATAATAAATCTTTTCTTTCATTATTTTACTTTTGTTTTGTTTGTGTGCATACACCTAAAGTTTAATGAAGTTAAATGAGAGGCAGTCATGTTAATTCATAAACAGAATACTATCATTGGATTTAAAAATCAACAGCTAGCCAAATAGTTTCTAAGTAAGAATACTGAAGTAATTGGGGCAGGCAGAAAAATACGTATGAAAAAGTCTACCATCTATGATATGTAAGGTTTTTACTTAATTAAAAATGAAAATTTTTCTCATGAACTTTCAATATATTTCAATTATGATTTTACAACATTAAGAGTGCTTTCAATTTTTTATTTTTTTATTTTTTTACTTCAGAGGACTGTATTGCTTTGGTGTCAGGATAATACAATCCTCATAGATACGTTAAGTTCATTTTTCATAAGAAAATTTTTAGATGAAATGATTATTGAAATTACAGCTACCTGTATCATTTTGACTTGTTTTTGTGAAATGCAGAAGAAAGACTTTGGTTTCCTGTGGTGCTCAGGAAGTTCGGAATTATGGAGTTCTAAGTTGTTCAGCAGTTAATAGCTCATATTTAACTGTAACCAGTGTGTACTTCACTTATAGGTATAAAGCAGTCTTCCCTTTTAAGACTCACATCTCTAGGGACAGATAATTAACATTATTACAAGCTGTAAATAAAATGTGAATGTATGTGTTAATATGTTTCTCTTCATAAAAACCTTTCTCCTTACAACATTTGATAATTGGACTTTAAGAATGCTACAGATGACTCATGCCTATTCTTGGTACTGTGTATGCTGTGGGAGTGGGGGAGATCTTAGGTCCTTTCTTCCATAACCTTCATCTTCTCATTACTACTTGACTTTGTTATTTTTATTCTCCCAAAGATGTATCCTTCTAACTATGAATCCCTTTCCCTGTGCCCAATCAAATCTTTAGAATACATATACTGTTCTTGTATACCAATAACTAAGGGAGCCTGAGAAAATATAAGATACAGTTAAGTCCGTGTCTGTTCCTAAAAATATAGGAGTATGAAAGTGCACGTTACCAGCTACAAAGAGGTAGCTATCTAGTTCAATTTGGCAAGCTTTCCATTTTATTTTCACATACAGTTAAAACATTTATTTGAATTTTAAGATTCTGTGAAAAGCATCCCACAGGTGAACATCCTACATGCTGCATTACTGGAAAAATCCCCCACCATCCTTTGGAAATCTTGTTGATGAATTATAAGTCTATAAAATATTAATATAATAAACATAGAAGTTCAGACTTACTAAAATCTTATAGTCAACTTATTATTTGGTAGCCTTCAGGGATATGACAATTAAATTCAAACATTGGATATCCCAGAGCATATTGAACTAGTTACAGATACTCATTTACTTACAAACAATAACCACCTCTTCATCAAGGAGAATAGTGAAGGAACTTAAAGGAGAAAGTATTATCCAGGGTTATAGCAGAAACCTGGAACTTGGTCTAGGTGTGTTATGAGGATAAGAATAAAGCAGGGCACCTCAAATCATAAAAGGGTTTCCCAATTGAAGTATAGAATAAAATAGCATGCTGGCAAACAAGTGCTCTAAACATAACCATTAAACAATTCAATAAACATTTTCACTTTCTCTCAAATACATATGACAGTAGAAACTGTGAGATAAATTGACCTCAATGTGCAGTTGAGTATGAAACCTCTGGGATGATTCTGACCATTTGTGTGGAGACATTTATGCCTAGCAAAAGCTAGCCTAAGATACACTCCTTTAAGTATGAAAACTTTAATAAAATTAGAAAAAGAGAAAATAAAAGATTTGAGAAAGATAAACATTATGTCTATCCATCAGTCCTATATTCATTCTTCTTTCTACAAATCTTCACTTTTAAAGGTTTCCAGAAGAAAAACACATTTTGAAATTACAAAAATAGTAACAAATTTGACTTTTATGGTTTCAGATTGATGTCTTCTCTAAATGTAGAATCTCAGAAGACACTTAACTTGGGCAGGGAAGCTTCTTTTATTTATCTTAACTATACCAAGAATTAGAAAAATGGATTGTTAACATAATCA
>NW_012115032.1:2352913-2367215 GCF_000951035.1 Colobus angolensis palliatus | reverse complement strand
TGAGCCACTGCGCCCGGCCTAGTCTATTTCTAGTTTTAAGAAGTTTTTACCTCTCGTTTATTTACTCATTCATGTCATGCCCCCTCCCTCTATGGAATTCAAGTTCCATGAGTGCTAAGGTTTATCCGTTTTATTTACCCTTCTATTGCCAATCTCTAGAGCTATACCTGACATAAATGTTGAGCTCATTAATTTTTAGTAGGTATGTTATTATTTTCTTATGATATTGTACAAATATTATACACAACCAACAAGATCAGCAAGCACAATGTTAATATTAGAAAAAGAAAGAAAATGCTCCAAGTTTTTCAACTCTTAAAGCTCTAGGAAAAACATCAAATTTGTGGAATTTTCCCTCAGAGTTTTATCTGATTGTAAAAAATATATATATATTTAGCTTTTACATGCTGATATGGTTAGGATTTGTGCACCTACCCTAATATCATCTTGAATTTTACTTCCCAAAATTCCCACATCATGGGAGGGACCCAGTGGGAGGTAACTGAACAATGAGGGTGGTTATCCCCATGCTGCTGTTCACATGATAGTGAGTGAGTTCTTACAAGATCTGATGGTATTATAAGGGACTTTTCCTCCTTTCACTCTGCACTTCTCCTTGCTGTCACCAAATGAAGTAGGATGTGTTTGCTTCCCCTCTGCCATAATTTTAAGTCTCCTGTGGCCTCCTCATCCATGCTGAACAGTGAGTCAATTAAAACTCATTCCTTTCTCAATTACAGAGTCTCAGATATGTCTAATTTACACAGTCTCAGATATGCCTAAATTACACAGTCTCAGATATATCTTACATATGTCTCAGATATTAGTAGTGTATGAACAGACTAATATAGTATATTGGTACAGGTAGAGTGGAGTGCTGCTATAAGGATACCCAAAAATGTGGAAGCATCTTTAGAACTCGGTAACAAGCAGAGGCTAGAACAGTTTGGAGGGCTCAGATGAAGACAGGAAAATGTGGGAAAGTTTGAAAACCCCTAGAGACTTGTTGAATGGTTTTGACCAAAATGCTGATAGCGATATGGAAAATGAAGTCCATGCTGAGGTGGTCTCATAGGGAGATGAGAAACTTGCTGGGAACTAGAGTAAAGATGACTCTTGTTATGCAGAGACTGGTGACATTTTGCCCCTGACTTAGAGATCTGTGAAACTTTGAACTTGACACAGATGATTTAGGGTATCTGGCAAAAAAAAAAAAATCCTACTTGGGAAAATATTCAAGCAGAAGCATAGTGTAAAACTTTGGAAAATTTGCAGCTGGGTGATATGACAGAAAAGAAAATCCTACTTTCTGGGGAGAAATTCAAGCTGTCTGCAGAAATTTGCATAAGTAATGAGGATCCAAATGTTACTCACCAAGACAATGAGGAAAATGTCTCCAGCACATGTAAGAAACCTTGGAGGTAGCCCCACCCATCACAGGCCCAGAGGCCTAGGAAGAATAAATAGTTTTATGGGCCAGGTCAAGGGATCCCTTGTGGTGTGCAACCTCAAGACTTTGTGCCCTGCTTTCCAGTCACTCCAGCCATAGCTAAAGGGGGCCAACGTACAGCTCAGGCTGTTGCGTCAGCAGGTACAATCCCCAGGCCTTGGTACTTTCCATGTGGGGTTGTGAAATGGCAGTTTCCATGCAGTGTTGAGCCTGTGGGTGCACAAAATTCAAGAATCGAGGTTTGGGAACCTCCACTTAGATCTCAGAGGGTGTATGGAAGCACCTGGATGTCCAGGCAGAAGTTTGCTGCAGGGGTGGGACCTTCATGGAGAACCTCTGCTAGGTCAGTGTGAAAGGGAAATGTGGAGTTGGAGATGCCACACAGCGTTATCACTGGGGCACTGCTTAGTGGAGCTATGAGAAGAGGGCCACCATCCTCCAGACTCCAGAATGGTAGATCCACTGACAACTTGAACCGTGTGTCTGGAAAAGCCACAGACTTTCAACACCAGCCTGTGAAAGCATCTGGGAGGGAAGCTGTACCCTGCAAAGCCACAGGGGTAGAGATGCCCAAGGCCATGGGAACTGACTTCTTGCATCAGTATAATCTGGATGTGAGACATGGAGTCAAAGAAGATCATTTTGGAACTTTAAGGTTTAATGATTGATCTATTTTATTTCAGACTTACATGAGGCGTATATCCCCTTTGTTTTGGCCAATTTCTCCCATTTGGAATGGGTGCATTTACCCATTGCCTATACTCCCATTGTATCTGGGAAGTAACTAACTTGTTTTTGATTTTACAGACTCATAGGCAGAAGTACTTGCCTTGTCTCAGATGAGACTTTGGAGTTGGACTTTTGAGTTAATTCTGAAATGAGTTAAGAATTTGGGGAACTGCTGGAAGGGCATGATTGTGTTTTGAAATGTAGGGACATGAAATTTGGGAGGGGCTAGGTGTGGAATGATATGGTTAGGCTTTGTAACCCCACCCAAATCTTATCTTGAATTGTAGTTTCCATAATCCCCATATGTCATGGGAGGGACCCAGTGGAAGGTAATTGAATCATGGGGGCATTTACCCCCATATTGCTGTTCTCATCATAATGAGTGAAATTCCACAAGATCTGATGGCTTTATAAGGGGCTTTTCCTCCTTTTGCTCTGCACTTCTCCTTGCTGCCACCATGTGAAGAAGGATGTGTTTGCTTCCCCTTCTGCCATGATTGTAAGTTTCCTGAGGCCTCCTCAGCTGTGCAGTACTGTGAGTCAATTAAATCTCTTTCCTTTATAAATTACCCAGTATGTCTTTATTAGTAGCATAATAATGGACTAATGCACATGCTTGAATAATATGATTCTTTACTTTTTTCTTTCTTTGTGAAATGGCAAACCATCAAAGTGAAGAGGAGATTTAACTATCTCATACATGTGGCTGAGGGTATCTGCTAATCCTGAGATTTTAGAATTACCTTAATTTTCCAACAAATTTCCAGAGGAGCTTAGCCAATAAGTAATGGCCTAGAAATAAATGCAGATAATTTATTTTAAAATTGGGCCACTTTTATAAATAAGATGAGATGCTTTTACTAAGTACACCAAGACAATTGGCATGAAGGATACTGTCTAGGGTAAATTGAAATTTTATTTCACATTACCTAGATTGATGATGTTAGGATAGTTACTTTCAACTGTCCAGAAGGGCTGAAAATATTGTAAGAAAAGAGTATTACAATATTTTGCAATATTACATAATACATACATACATATATATATAGTGTGTGTGTATACATACACATATATACATTCAATTAAAAATGCTGAAAAAGCTGGGGGTTCCTCAGTATCCAAAAGGTCAGATTTAGAAAGATGTACTAAAAGAAATATCAAATTATAAAATATAAACAAACAAAAAACTGGAGATATCAATACAGTTTGCAACCTACCCCAGAGCAAACAGTAGTAAGTGATAATGATAACTGCCTTATAAGCTTGTGAACATGGTAGGATTTTCTAAATGTTTGGTTTTGTGTCTGGATATACACTTCTAATCCCAGAAGAGGGATTGGTTTGAATTATGCTTCTTAAAGTAGCTCTGATTTCTATTTTTGCAATAATTGTGGTTTGCATCAGGCGACGACTAGTGTATAACATATTTACGATAATGCTCTGAAATCTGATATTTATTTCTAATACAGAGTTGCCGTGATCATGCTTACATTTATATTTTCATTAAATATTTGAGAGTACTTTTTAGAATAAGAAGAGTGGATAAGGCTTTTGTTTAATACTAACAGGAATCATGTGAACAACTTCAAGACCAGAAGGAAATAGTATTCCTGAGGATTGAGGACTCAGTTACTTCCAGGGAAAGCCTTGAATGAAATATTAAATTGTCATGGCCCTAATATGGCAAATTATAGAGAGTTATAAAGAATCTGAATTATAAAGAGACTGAGGCTAATGACAAGTTGTAGTCCTATATTCATGCATCAAGGAGTACAGAGATTAGCCAAAAAATTGGTCATAGTGATTGATTATGTTTGCATGAATCTGCAAGTGTTCTTCAGTGAATAGACTTAAGTAGGGTTTCAAATGTTTACAGATGTTTTCATGGATATTATTTTACCATTTTCTTCTGTTTGCTCTTGTTTATACCTATTTCTAACTTAGGAGTGCCTACATTAAGTCTTTAAAGTAGTTGTTTTATGACTTTATGTGGGTACTGATATTGTAGAAACACAGAAACGTTATTTTTAGATTACTTTGGAAAAGATTGTACATCAAGAGAAAAATAATGAAAAATAATACTATGAGAAGACATCTAAGATGTTATTTTTTTCATTAATACAGTAGATTCCTGTTGCTTGATACATTATTTAATATTTAAATATTATATTCTCTAATTAAATACATAATAGACAAAAACAATAAAAACAAAAAAACTTTAGAAAATTAATTCAGCTTAATATCATTGATTTTCAAATATATTTCTTAAGATCTTTTAATACAGTTTTATTTTTAAATTTCAAAATAGAAAAGTTTAGTTGACCTATTATATAATGGGTGATATAAATAATGTAATATTTAAATTATATTTTATAAAATGTGTTTTAAAACAATAATTCCCATAAGCATATTTGTGATTAAAGAGGTAAAATAAAAATATGTTTTTCACAGAAATATGTTTTACCTACCAACAAGTAATATTAAGCAACTGCAAAAGTCACAAAAACAAAAAGTCTAATTAATTTTAAAATTAACAAATATAAGAATGTATTACAAAATATTCTGTTAGATTTGGCAATAGTTAATTCTGACTCCCTGAAAAGGTAATGATTATTCAATGTGAATGAGTAGAGATAATTAAATTGTATTCTGTGAAGTCAGGTGAGAAAATCGGGAAGAATAGGTATTCAAACCCAGGTGTTTTCACTTTATTATCACATTATCAGATTTGTTAGTTATCCTCTATACTTTTATGTATTAGAAATGGGCAATGTGTTCTACAACATGGTGGAAGTAATAATGAGGTCCTTTTGTAGAATTGTATCAGCTAAAAATGCTGATAAGCATTTAAGTATATTTTATATAAGGAGAGCATATATCCTACCTTGAAATTTATGCATATCTTTATATCTACCTACCTATATATTGATGTATATCTATTTTTAGATATGTGATTTGAACTTTTATAAATGATTCAATATATAGTACATTTATTTTCTAATATTTTGATTTATTTTCACATTTGTTCTAGAAAATAACTCCTCTAATTATTTGACACACCCTAGACATCAGGGACTGAATGTTTGGTGAGTTTTTTTGGTTGCATGTTTGAACAATAATATCTGACTCTCTGTAATCCAGAAATCAGTCAATCAATAGTTAGTGGCTATATAATATTGACTAGAAAAGTAGTAAAAAAAAAGTCAATGCTTTAGGAATATGATGACAATTATACAGATAATTTTAGACATCAGAATCTAGATGAATTTAAAAATTTGTTTCAGTCAAATGTTTGCTATTTGTAATAGCTGGCATTTTTATACGTAAAGCATACTAACAAAATGATTTAAAAAATAGGAGACCTAGCTGGGCATGGTGGCTCACATCTGTAAACCTAGCACTTTGGGAGGCTGAGGTAGGGGGATTGCCTGAGCTCAGGAGTTCGAGACTAGCCTGAGCAACATGGTGAAAATCCATCTCTACTAAAATACAAAAAATTAGCCTGCTGTGACGGCATACACCTGTAATCTCAGCTATTCGGGAGGCTGAGGCAGGAGAATTGCTAGAACCCGGGAGGTGGAGGTTGCAGTGAGCCGAGACTAAGCCACTGCACTCCAGCCTGGGCAACAGAGAGAGATTCCATCTCTGAAAAAAAAAAGAGAGAGAGAGAGAGAGAGAGAGAGAGAGACCCAAGCAGAATCAATGGCAAAAATGGCTGAAATGGAAACTATATTTCATTCGTTCATTCATTCATTCATTCATTCATTCATGTATTCATTTTCTTAATAGTTGTGTGTTGGGAGACATCGCAACCACTGTGGCTTTATGGGGATTGTATGTTAATCATCAAAAAAAAGTTTCATTGTCTTGGTGTATATATCTTGCCTATATTGGAGTTGGATTCTAGTTTCATTAGTTTTTTAGAGAATTTAGAGTTATGTTAATATAAGTAAAATGCCATATGAGTTCTGAATAAAAGTGAGTTTCTCAAGGATTTTTTTTTTTTTAATTCTAGTAACTGCAGTTATAGAAGGGTGTGAGTTTGTTTATGTGTGAACATTATAGAGACTCATTCAATACTGCATAATTAGAAGTTTAATCAGGTCAGTGGAGTGTAAACCATTACACAGGAAGTACAGCTCCTGAGGCAATAGAATTCTTATGTAGAAATGTATACTAATTACCTTATTGAGAGTGTTTGGGTTTTCAGTTTACTAAAGTGTACAATAGCCAATGGCTTTTATATGTTATGTGCAACTTATCTAACCCATAAACTATACTAAAGTGCATAATAAGACATTCAACTAGATATGGTTACTCATTCAAGTCTGTTATCGATTGAACTGTACATAAAACGACATTTGCAGGATAGTGTATCCTTTTATTTATTGTAAGCTTTCTTTGTTTATTTAGTAATTAGCAATAGGTCTCAGTTCATTTAATGTGAATGAGCAAGATCTCAACTCTTACTACATTCTATTATGGTGTAATAGCTCTCTTGACCTCCACCTAGGAACAGAATTTTCATTCACACCAGGGGAAAATGAAAATGGCAGTGGCTTCTTTCTTTTCGTAGACATGCAAAGTGTGTTTTACATCAATTTGTATTAATGAGTGGAGAAAATATGAGATTACCTTTATTTATCAGAACCATACTCTAGTAAATTATTGCATGAACATGCACTTTTGTGGTCTGAGCTACAAGTTGAAGTAAACAATAATATTTTCACCTCTTCTTTTATGAATAGAAACTTCAAACATAAAATAAACATTTCAAATTGCTTTTCCTCTCAACATGCAGGAGTAGAAACAATTTTCTGAAGTTAATAACATTTCTGCAAAGGCTGTGGGGAAATCATGCAAAGCTAAACTGCATAACACGGAAGGTTGCTAAACAAAAAACTTTTTGAAACTTCTATTACTTTTTTCTTTATTGTTTTATGAAGTTTAAAGTACTTTTAAAGAGTAATCACTTTGTAGAATATGGATTTCTCATACATCTTAGACAAGAAGACATTTTAACTGTCATTCACTCTGCCATCAATTGCAGGCATGAAAGAAAAGAGTTTCTCAGGTATGGTTTCCTTTTTTTTTTTTTTTTTTTGGTTTCCTAGAAATATATGTGATTTCTTTTACTTTTAATGAATGCCTTAATAGATGAAGAAAATATTATTTCATTAGGTTATCTTTGAATAAAGACATTGGTTTTGCAAACTATTATTGGATACCTATGATTTTACATAATGGAATGGATAAAATCTTCTGTTCTTTCATCTTCAGCAGTCTTTTACCAAGGAAATAGCACCTTGTTAAAAGAAAAAATGTGATGTGGAATTTTAATGTCTTGTGAACAACAAATTCATATGTTCTTGCTTTAATTTTTCATCTATGTTTCTTATCTCACTAGACTTCAACGTATTTTTGCATTCATAGTCCTTGCTAAATCCTTTAAGCCTCTCTTGACTGCCCAATCTCCTGTTATATTTCTGTGTGTTTTTTTTTTTTTCTATTTTTGGCAGCAACTTGCCTTGGTGCAATTTTCTTTCATAACTCAACAACTAATATGCTAACATAATTTTATAGCTGTATGTTAGATTTTGGTCATTCCTTCAACCTACTATTTTTCCAGTTCTACCTAATTACTTTTGTTTTCCAAGACCTAACTTATTAGGGATATAATGATAAAAACAGCAATGGAAACAGCACTGAAAAAATCATACAAGGTCTTTGCCCTCACAAGCTAAGTGAAGAGAAAAAGTCATACATTAAAAAAATAAGTAGTTTGAGTACTTCCTATTAAAATAATACTCCATAGGTTATGAGTCCCAGTATCAACACACATGGACTGATGTTAGTAGGATCTTGGTTCACTACTGCACATATATAACAAGATTTCTTTCTTTTCTTATTTATTTATTTATTTACTTACTTATTTATTTAGAGAGTCTCACTCTGTCACCCAGACTGGAGTGCAGTGACTTGATCTCGACTCACTGCAACCTCCACCTCCCGGGTTCAAGCAATTATTCTGCCTCAGCCTCCTAACTCCCTGTGATTACAGGAGCCTGCCACCACACCCAGCTAAGTTTTGTATTTTTGATAGAGATGTGTTTTCACCATGTTGGCCAGGTTGATCTTGAACTCGTTACCTCAGGTGAACCACCCACCTCAGCCTCCCAAAGTGCTGGGATTACAGGCATAAGCCATTGCCACCAGGCCATATAACCAGATTTCTTAATATATTTTACATGATACCCCTACTAATACTTCATGTTTAGACTTAATATTTGATAATGTTTTCTCTTTCTCTGTGTATATGTCTCTCTCTCTCTCTCTCTCTCTCTCTCTCTGTGTGTGTGTATGTGTATGTGATGTCCGTTTGTTCCACATAGACTCATTCAAGCAATTTTGTACCAGAATTACTAGATTATTTCATGTCATAGTTTTATGTTAAGAATTGCAGACAAAATCAACATTCAAATGAGCAATGAATAATTATATATCTCTATTGTGTGCCATGCATTTTCTTAGCACTTTACATGGATTAAATTATTTAATTTTCATAAGAACCTGTGAGTTAGGAACTAGGTTTAAGATTTGTTGTATTAATTGTTATGGTTATCTTGGTTTTTTAGGAATTTGATAAAAAGTTCCAACAGAAATCCTCTAAGTAGTTTTCAACACATGGATGAGAGAAATGCCATGGACAAAATCTGAGGGAAACCTAATTGCAGTGGTTGCTGGCAATATCAGTTTCTGCATTTCCTCCCTAGAAAGTCACAACAAATGATTTTTTTTTTGGTCATATAAAATATCATAATTATGTATATGTACTATAGAACATATCTTTTAAACTACATTCAAATTCGTGTTAACATCTTTCTTACTGGCAATGACTAAACATTCGGTTATCTCATCCATTGCATGTCAGACAAAATCTAATTGCTAAGTGAGATTTAATGGCGCAAAACAATGTAAAGGGGCACTGAGAAAAAAAATGTGTTAAAATGGCTGACAGTATATGAAAATCTAACTGCAACACAGTTCATCAGAAACAGTAATTTGGTCACAAATTGATCATGATTGAAAAGTATTGCTATTTAAAATTTGTATTTGTTACAAATAAAAATGTATTTGTGCAAGTGTATCACAGAAAGCAAGGATAAATATTCCTTTAATACTCAATTCTTTGTGGAGCATTATTTTTATACTTTCTTGAGGAGATACATAAAACTGTTGCATTTCAAGAGAACAACTTGAAGGTATGTTAAAGGAATCATTCAAAAAAATGTTGTTCAGAAAGTTTAATTTTTAAGAGAATGCAAGCAAGAAAAATTTGAGCCCAAAATATGTAGAAAAAAATAATTCTGGAAAAGACTCTTCTGAACTGAATAAAGATGTACTCCTCTGTGTATACATTAACAATTTTTGAACAATCTTTATTTTTGTATTTTTACAAAATAATTATGATAGTTTCTAGTTTGATATTTTCTACTAAAAAATGTGTTTTCACAGTCTAAAGAGGTAGAATGGACACCCTCCAAGAATTTGGTGTAGTTGTTGTAATTGATGATGCCACACACACACCAACACCAACAAGGTATGAGATGAGGGTTAGGTACATAATGGGGCTTTTCTAGGGAGAGTAGGACAGGTGTCCCAAGCTGGCCTGAAGATGGCTTAAGAGCCTAGGGAAAGGAGACTGCAACTGTGGATTTTAATATGTTTAGGCATGTGGGTAGGATTAAGATTCTTCTGCACAAGAAAGAACTTCATGGTTTGAATTTCCCATACAAGCCAAATGGCATGGCTCCCAGGATTTTTAATCAGGTTGCCCGGAAGTGGGGTGGAAAAGGAAAGAGGTACTAGTAAGGCTTAAAAGAAGTCAACAATCATCAAAAAATAGACTTAGGACCTTTATTACTATTTTTCTACCTAATGCAGAAATCAAAATTAGATAATTGTGGAAATATTTTACTGCTGTTATGTTATAAATTATCAGCGTCTCACCAAGGAAAAGGCATTCTTAAGAAGTCAAATGAAGAGTGAACAATTATATAAAGCCTATTTGCTAAACACTGTTCTTAGCACTTTATATATACCGAATAATTTAATTTTCATAAGAATCTATGAGTTAGCAACTATTATTATCCATATTTTACTTAAGAGAAAGGTATAGAAAGGCTCAGTGAGATGTCCAGTGACACATGCCCAGTTGTAATTGACAAAGTAAAGATTTATACCGAGATTGGTACCAGAATCTGTGCTTTAACAACATATACTGCTACCTGATGATGAGACTGTGTAAGTAACAAGATTCAGATTTGTTCTTCACTGTATCTTTCTATTTCCAATACAGTTTTAAAATATGATGTTATGACTTTTAGTTTAATTTCATATCTTAGAAAATTGCAATTTTTATGTAGCTTTAATTTTTTCCATGCCTATGCTTCTATTACTGTGTATATTCATGTTATGGTCATTTCAGTAAAGGCTACTACTATACAATGTATAATTTGTTTTAAAAAAGACAGGAAGAGCCCTTAATAATTTGTTTTAAAAAAGACAGGAAGAGCTCTTATGCATTTATTTGACAAATATTTACCCTATAGTCAATATTTGTTAAATAAATGCAGTAAGAGCTCTTCCTGTCTACTAAGAATTTGACTTTTAATCAAAGCAATGATATAACTAACAATTTTTGCAGTGATTTAGAATATCTAAAAAACTCCCCAAAGACACCCCACATTTTAATTCCTTTTTATTGACATATAATATTTGTACATATTTGTGGGGTACATTTGTAGGGATTTAGAATATCTAAAAAACGTCCCAAAGACACCCCATATTTTAATTCCTTTTTATTGACATATAATATTTGTACATATTTGTCGGGTATATATGGTATTTTGTTAGATTCATACAAAATGTGTAATAATCAAGTCAGGATATTTAGGATATCCATCATCTAGAGTATTTATCATTTCTGTGGGTTGGGAATATTTCAAGTCCTCTCTTCTAGTTATTTTGAAACATACAATTAATTGTTGTTAACTATAGTCACCCTACTCTGCTAGCGAACATTAGAACTTATACTTTCCATCTAAGAGTGCATTTGTATCCACTAACCAAGCTCTCTTTATCCCCCTACTCTGACAACCATACAGACTTCCCAGCCTCTGGTATCTATTATTCTACACTCTACCTCCATGAGATCAATTGTTTTAACTCCAATTTATAGTGAAAAAAATCAGATATGAGATAGTGAAAATATGAGAAACGAGATATTTCTGTGACTGGCTTATTTCTTTTAACATAATGTCCTCCAGTTCCATCCATATTGTTGAAAACGACAAAGTTTCATTCTTTTTTGATGGCTGAATAATATTCCACCATGTTTATTTACCATTTTCTTTAACCATTCATCCATTGATGGACATAATTTGATTCCATACCTTTGCTATTGCAATAGTACTATAATAGATACAAGAGTGAGGGTATCTCTTTGTCATAATGCCTTTTCGTTTGTATAAATTAACATATATTATTTTCGTTTCTGCATCAAACCAATTTCATGTTGTTTCATCTATTTAAAAATCTTGACAGAAACCCACAGAGCTGTTTGCCCTCTAATATAAATATTATGATAACATTTAAATTCAATTGACACTGTGGCTTGAATGAGTCTATTGATAGGACAAAACTTACCAAAAATATATAAACACATAAGAAATAAATATGTGTAGCAGTGAAAATAAATCAATGGTGTAAAGATAAGGCATTAAATGCAATGAATTAGTCTTAAGTCAGAAACTTTTATTTCGAATGTGGTAAAAGATAATGGTTACACATTTTAACTACCCAGAAATTCAAAATACAGAATGCTTCAAACATGTTTTCTTAGGAGAATGTTCTGAAACAGAAAATACATCACTCTATAATTTCATTAATATGACTCCAAGTTATTGTTTCTCTCAAATATGATGCACTCTAAAATGCAGCTAGCTATTAGATTTAGTTTCCACTTGCATTCTCTATGAGACTAGTTCCTACATGGTATTTCTTTCAGTAAGTGTGGAGATTCAGAAAAGAAAGCACTAAAATGTGCACATCATATATTTTATATTACTATTGGTTACAGCCTTTGCCTTCGGGGAAGACCTTGTATGATCAATTTAGGAAAGTAAAACATCAAAAACAAACAAAATAAAAACCCATATATTTTTAATGTCATGAATCTGATGATAGGTTTTAACACAGTAGTGTTTTTAATTAAAGTAGGCTTAATTAAATGCAAATGATTTATGTCCAAATTGTAGTGAGTTAACCAACACATATTTATGAAATTCCTATTGTTCTAGTTACTGTCCTAGGCAGAGAGATTGAACACAAATAAAACAACTCTTATATTCAAGAAGTCTTGTGGGCAAAGGAGACTTTACAAATAATTATCAATAATTAAGCATTGCAAATTGTATCTTTAAAAATTTTCATACAGTGTGTTATAAAAACATATAACAAGAGGACTTAATTTGGTCTGATGGATATTGATGAATTTCCTGAGGATGCAAAGGATGCAACTTAACACCTATTATTTCATTGAAATTAAATCATTTTCTTAGGCCAAAAAATAAATATATATATAAGATGAATTGCAGCTTTTGTTATTCAATGAATTTTATACTCCTACCAGCTCTGGGTGAGCCAATAGTTCAATAAATATGTCATGTATTTCTTCATTAATGTGATTAGAACAGATGTTGGATATTATGGAATTGAAAGCATGCCTGAAATTTCCTTCAGATTGACATTGATCTATAAATGAATCTTCTCTAAGCAAATTTATTCATAAAGTTACAAAATTACTTAATTGTACATAGACATAGCCTGTTCTTGTGTTTTCTTTATAAGATTCTCGGGAAAGATTTATGAAACACTCACGCTGAAACTTACATGCTGATTACACAGTACAGTATATCTATGATCTCCCAGTCTGGAAATATCCATTGAGAAAGAGTAAAATTTGCTTGGGATGTGTCATTCTTCTTGAAACTAAAATGCCTTTTAGACATAGCTTCTAACTGCACCCGCAGTTTGCAAGTCATCTGTTGATAATCTGTCCAAAAAGTGTACTCAATATCAGAGGCTAAATATGATGCACATTAGTAAATAGTTACTAAGAAGCCCATTAGTAAATCGTTTTTTGAGAAACAGACATTTGCTTATTTTTAGTTGTTTTATTTTGTTTTAAATTTTTTCATAGGACAGAGTCTCATTATGTTGTCTAGGTTTGTCTCAAATGCCAGGACTCAAGCAATCCTCTCTTCTCAGCCTCCCAAAGTACTGGGACGGCGGTGTGAACCAGCACACCTGACCTTCTTTTGCTTTTTTTGTACCAAGTATTGTACTTTTATAGGCCCTAGAAAATATTAGAGTAAATAAGCCTTCATGATTTCCTTGGAAGAACTTAAGGCTTAGTGTTTTCTGATTTTAATGGTAAAACTTGATTTCTTCTTTAGATATGAGAGTGAATCAACAGATTTCTTTTTTTTTTTAACATTTTTTCTTTCTTTTTTTTTTATTACACTTTAAATTCTAGGATACATGTGCACAACATTCAGGTTTGTTACCTATGTATACATGTGCCATGTTGGTATGCTTCACCCATTAACTCTTCGTTTACGTTAGGTATATCTCCTAAAGCTATCCCTCCCCCCTCCCCCCACCCTACAACAGGCCCTGGTGTGTGATGTTCCCCTTCCTGTGTCCAAGTGTTCTCATTGCTCAATTCCCACCTATGAGTGAGAACATGTGGTGTTCAGTTTTTTGTCTTTGCGTTAATTTGCTGAGAATAATGTTTACAGCTTCGTCCATGTCCCTACAAAAGGACACGAACTCATCATTTCTAACGGCTGCATAGTATTCCATGGTGTTTATGTGCCACATTTTCTTAATCCAGTCTATCATTTTTGGACATTTGGGTTGGTTTCAAGTCTTTGGTATTGTTAATAGTGCCGCAATAAACATACATGTGCATATATCTTTACAGCAGCATGATTTATAATCCTTTGGGTATATACCCAATAATGAGATGGCTGGGTCAAATGGTATTTCTAGTTCTAG
>NW_012115032.1:2340152-2352483 GCF_000951035.1 Colobus angolensis palliatus | reverse complement strand
CAGTGAGCTGAGATCCGCCACTGCACTCCAGGCTGGGCGACAGAGCAAGACTCCGTCTCAGGAAAAAAAAAAAAAAAAAAGTATTCTTTTGATAAGTGTCTGTTCATATCCTTTGCCCACTTGTTGATGGGGTTGTTTGTTTTTGTCTTGTAAATTTGTTTGAGTTATTTGTAGATTCTGGATATTAGCCCTTTGTCAGATGGTTAGATTGCAAAAATTTTCTCCAGATTTCAGAAGTAACATTTCTACTATATTTTATTTCCATAAGTACAAATTTCTATAGTATTCTCTAATGGAGTTCATCCATAAGCAATAGCTAATCAAGTTGTTTCTAACTTTCAGTATATTTTTTCATGGCTGAGCAATCAATGATTCATTAGCAAACTATGAAAAACTAAACTGGCTTAAAGCTAGATCAAAAACTGATTTTTTTAAGGAAAATTTTAAAATATAACGTTTTCTTCACATACTTGTCATTTATGAAGTGCCTACTATGTATTAACCACTATACATGAGTTTTATCGAATACTTGCAATAACTCTGCAAGAAAAATATGATTGCCCAAATTAAACAAATAGAGAGACTGATTTCAGAAATGTTAAGCAATTTGCAAAATTTCACACAGCTAGTAATGTGTGATGTGTGTTTGGCTGCACAGTCTATGTTACTTCTGTTGCTTCTATATCTCTAAAACTAATGTTTGTTCCTGCCTGTTTCAGAGAACAGTTTGTATGGTCTTCAGAAAAACCCTTTTACTATTGTTTTAGAAACAACTGAATAGTTTGAAGTGAGCAATATATTGTTGTTAGAAGTATTTTCTTGTACCAAGGAATGCCTGGAAACAAGGCGTATTTTGTGAAATAAGCACCATTACCATACTACTTAGCTCACTGAAGTTGAAACCCTTTATCTATATTATAGTGGCTGGAAAGAGCTAATATAGTTTCAAAAGCATATACATGATTTTCACTGAGTCATTTACCTATTGCAGAAATACACTGATGTCCAAATGGGTTCTGGGAACTGCCAATGACCCCCAAATTTTATCTTTCCAATACGTGTGGGTTGCAGATTTTTTGATCCTGTTAGATAGACCAATGCTAATAAGCAGCAGAAACTGAAACAATGCCTATTGATTGTTTGACTCAACCATATGCATATAGTTCCCTCTATAACTGCATATTTAATAGTAATAACCTATTATAGTTTTAAATTTATTCAGCTGAAGTCATGCTCAACAAGTACTTTACTCAATTTTCATTTTAGATGCTCATTTTGTGGTGTCCTTCCTTCACTTTAATAAGAAACTATACTATATTGACAAAAATCGTTCTATTTTGTTAAATTATCCATAGATTTTTATTTATTATGTATCAAGTCACTGCCACATTCTCTAAATTCTATTTTTTAACTAACTGTCCTTGAAGGTTACTGTCATCACTGATATTTTAAATTTCTATATTTTTTATTATTTTGCAAGTTTTTATAACTGTGTATAAATTTCAGTTTTGTATAAAAGTTTTTTTGTAACTGTATGATATATCTGAGTATATAATGAATAAGAATAATCTATTTTAGAAATATTAAATATGGCACAAGTGGTCTATTTAATTCAATAAATACATATTTGATGTCTACTATAACTCAGGAATTCTGCTTGGTGCAGAGGGGAGACTGTTATAAACAATTCAGGTGAGACCTTAGTCTTCACATAGCTTATGTTTTAGTAAGGAAGGTTAGACACAAAACCCAACAAAATAATAACTCGTTGTAATGTGTGCTATTGAGAAAATAAATAGGGCTCAGAGAGGGAACACCATGGAGCAGAGTGTCCTACTGCATTTAAGGGCTCACACCACAAATTAAGTGATACAGGTGCTTCTTTGCTGAATGCACAGAAGACCATGCCTTGCTGCTCCATGAAAAATGTTATCTTCAAATTTCTTCAGCCACTGAATATAGTTCTTTTTCTGATGCTCATTGGGTTTTATTTTTTCCAGCAGTTACACTCAAAATATTACTATTTTCAGTTCTGAGAAAAAGGCAAAAAATATATATTTTTTTTCTGTGTAAGTATTGCTCACACTTTGAGAGACGGCAGTTATATTTTTGAATAAATGCTTATTTGGGAGTCCAGAATACTAACTGCTATTCTTGGACCTGGGCTTTTAAGATACTGATTTTTGAACCAGTTATTGAAGTTCCCTAGCTTTGCCTGAATTTATTACATATATTTCTACAAGATTAGTTACTATTTTCATTTAATAGGAGGAATTGTATAATTATATTCATTATATTTTAACTGTGAAACATGCTAACATCAATGACAGAACTGGACTTCAAGAGTTAAAGTTACCTTCAAAAAATTCACATTACCTGTGGGGCTTGTTTCTTGCAATTTATTCTAACCTCACCTGTTATTTATAAAGGCTGGCTAAACGTGCCTCCTGACTAAGAGTAAGCAATCCTAATAAGACTGGTTCATAATGATTAATTATTAATATTATTAATAAAATGAGGAAGCTGGTTTGGTTTGGAGGGGCAGTAAGTTTCAGTGGCTTCAATTGATAGTCTTTTGTTGTATTTGTTGATTATGAGGTTGTAACATGCAAATATCCTCTGAACTTCTCCAACTTTGCCCTAAGGAACCTCCCATTTTCTTCACTTTCCTCTCATTGACTTGACTAAGCACCCTGTGACCATCAGATTTTAGCTCTGAGTCTACTTGTCTACACATTTCATGGAGTTGCTTGCTCTAGAATTGTGTAAACTGTATTTCCTAGACATCTGTTTTAGTTAGCTTACTGTTAATTTCTGCTAATGGAATCCAGAGAGGGAAACTGGAGGTGAGGGGAAGGGAACAAAAGTTTCCCTTTCAGCATTTCGTTTCTGACAGTGTCCCTCATCAAAAGAGAACAGCCAACTCCAGCTCCACCCTCCAGACTCTTTGGAGTTTCTTTGCTTTTTGGCAGTTAGAATTACAGCTATTTACACCCCCTCCTCAGGGTTCTTTACGTCAAACTCATGACACTTTCACCACAAACCCTCTCCCTCTCTAGGTTCAAGCACTGTTCCTACAGGATGCATTCTCCAAGCTCCTAGGTTGTCTACAACCACTCTTCTTTTCGACGTCCCCAATCCTAGGGGTGGTGGCCTCTTCTTGCAGTTATTAATCTTTGCATAACCTCAGCATTGCCTTTATGTTTTCGGCTTTCTACTACCTCTTTAAACAGTTTTCTAGGTTAACTCATTTTCTTTTATAAATACGTAATATTTCCACTGTATTTAAAATTAAATTTGACCTGACAAGGACATGTTTTTATGCCATGTTTTACTCAGAAGGAGATCTTGATTAACATTTTACCTGACTCAGATTAGCCCAAAGTACACTAAAGCAAAAGTTATCTAATTTTTAACTAAAGATTTACACTGTTTTAATTTAAATAAATATTTAATTTCAAATTTAAAAGAAACATGGAATACATGGTAACCAATTAAGATGTATCTTTTCACATTAGAAACAAAATAATTACATTCTTGAAAATCAGAAAAGGGCCCCACCTCCAGGCCAGAATCATCACATTCTTATCTGAAACGAAGAGATACGAGCTTTAAGAATTCAGCATTGACCTGATTACTATCCACTTTTACTCACAGGCTCCAGAGGATTTATTAATCGTCTCTCTTGAGTTCTCCAGCTCACTGAGACAATTCCTTCTCACTACACCAGAGTTTATAGAAGCCCGTTAGCCACCTGAGAAGTTCACTTAGGACTTTTTCTGAAAGATCCACACTTGAATCATTTCTGTTAATATTTCTGAAATTTCTGGATTTAAGAATTAAGTGAACATTTGAGAAACTTGCAAACAGAAAAAAATAGTTAAGAAGAAAGAGAAGTCTGGCATTTCCTTCCTGCAATCCTTGCATCTGGAAGGTTTATATTACTGAGGAAAGAACCAAAACTTCAGCATGATAAACCCTGTCAATAGATGTTTCATGAGTAAAGATGAAAATCCATTTATAAACCTTCAAAAACTTAAAATGTATGTTGCCCATACACCTTCTCTAAAAAGGAATAATTGAGGAAATATTCCAGCCTACAGAAAACTGAACCAGAATAAAGTTGAGATAGTTCACAAACATTGAGTGCGGCTTGAGGATGACTAGGACATAAGTTTATGTGTGGAAACATGTTTCTTTAACTTTGCTATGCTTTAAGAGTAATAGTAAAGACTATACAACTTGATAAGAATGCAAGTAGGTAAATATAGCTCTACATTGCCTCATTTGCTTCTTATTGAGGCAAACTCAAGTTTAATGGTATTTTAGCCACATTTTGGAGGGAAATATCTACCAAGTCAGAGGCAGACCACCAGGCTAAGGCTTGCTATTTTTAATCTCTCAGCTAGCATACAGAGAAAACTGATATTGTCACTCAAGCAAGAAGTCTGCCGTTTTTCAGGCACTGTCATACAGGCCCAACATTCAAATTTTGAACCTGAATCTGTAAGTACTTAGGAATCTCCCCTTAACCACATTTGTGTTTCAGGATAAAAATTTTCATCTTATGCCTCCTTAGGAGCTATGGGCCACAATTAGCCCATAGCAATTTCTTGTAAATAGACAGGAGAAATGAGTAACCAGTAAGGCCTTTCAATTCAGTATTAAAATACCCTACTGTGACATGTGGTAACAAGCTGGTTAGCAGCGCAGATGATAAAGAAGTATTTTATCTATTCAAATTCCGGGTCTACCTCATACCACCTGAGTTATCTCGGAAATCTACTATAGCTGTCTTCTCCTTATTTCCTCATATTTAAAGAAATTGTTTAATAATAGTTTCTAGCCTATAGAGTTATTGCAAGGATTAACTGAGGTATTGCATTCTGTTTAGGCAAGGGCTTAAACAGTATTCTAAATGATAGCAAATATTAAAGTTTGACATTGTTTTTATATCTCTATTTAATACTTATATAATTGTTACATTTCTTCATATTATATACTATGCTTTACATCTCTATAATGTATCTAATTTTTACATGTAATGTATGTAAATAATTTTATATCTCTATAATGTAATTTGTAATGTTCAAATAAATTTTCAAAGAAAGCAAAATAGGAATGGCACAATATTAGCAATAATAATAGAAATCAATATTAGTATTTACTATGTATTATGCATTCTATTGAAAGGTGGAGATTTGGCAGATATGTCATAAAATGCTAAATATGTCTTCTTTTTGTATAGAAGTAGCTGTAAGCATATGTATAGTTATGTCTTCATAGTTTGATATTGATATAAAAATATTTGTTGCTATAACCACTAGTGGAATAAAATAAGTAAATAAAACATTCAACTCAATAGACAAAAAGAAAATGAGAAAAATGTGAACATATATTCACTCTATGAATATGAACATTTCTCTCAAATGTATAAAATATAATCAATAATTGATTAATAGCTGGTCACACACACACCCACAAACACACCCTCCCACACACACATGCCTTTATTTACTCTTAAGTAGAAATCTAATTGATTGGATTAATCCAAAGTCAATGTGATAAAACGGTATTATTAAAGCAAAATGAAAATTAGGCTTACTGATATTTCTAAATGAATAAATAAATGAAAGTATAGAATGCTGATTATTTTCAGATTGTTCTTGTAACAAAAATCTAAAGAATGTAGGTTAAGCATTACTCTGAGAAGCCTTCATAACTTTAAGTTATTTCAATACAAATGAATTAAACCTTCAACTCAAGAAGTTTGGGGAAAAAATAGAAAAACAGAAGGAGGAATAATTGATTATTTTAGCAAGGAAAATGACTACCTTAGGAAAATACTAGTAAAAATACTATATATTGGATTTGTATATTTTCTTTAAGAATTTAGGGTAAAACACCCAGAATGTTGGTTACACAGATGACAAACAAAGAGAGAAAACATAAATTATGGCATTACAAATAATAAAGATAATGAAACCACAGATTCGAAGAGACTGCATCATGTAAAACAGGTTATTATAATCTTATATAAATGTTTTTGATGATAATAATAAACCTTAAGTGGAAATTGCTAAAGTTGCTTAGCAATATGGGGGAACACAGACTAATTTCCCTGAATAAATTAAAATAATTATCAAAGGTATGCATTTAAAAAACTGTAGTGGTCTCACAAATAAATTTTAGCAAACTGTAAGAAGTATTTTATAGAATATAAAAATACATAATAGTTATAAATTAAATTTATGAGATAAACATATAATTCATAGAGTTAGGGATAGGCTTGACCTATTATTTACAATCAAATTGATAAAGATTCTAAACCAAGAGGAAAAATATTATAGATCCCTATTGTAAATATTAGTCGAGAAATCTCAAAGGTAATAGTTACACAGATCACATGGAGTAATAGAAATAGACAATGGCCAGTTAAATTTCAACCTAGGAATAGAAGGATGATTCAACATTAAGGGTTTTATTCACATAGATCAGTGCATTAATGCATTATTTTAAAATGTATAATAATAACAGTAAGTACTACAATACATTAAAGAGTTATATAAATACTCTTTTGTGCTCTGAACAAAAGACAAAATTCTTAAATTATGCCTTAAGCATATTACCCATATTAAAATTAAAGGTATAGTTCACTTCTTCACAGTAAACACCATATTAAGAAATTGCAAACAATTGTCAGTGAAATTAAAAACAAAATCGTTTTTCTAAATATTTAAATTTATTTTCAGATTTTATCCAGTGCAATAAGGCAAGAAAAGAGAAAGTGCTGAATAGTATGTGTAGACAAAAAATTACATACAAATTTGGATTATGGTAGTAAAAGATCTGTTATACTTACATTCAGCTTGGTCTTCAATTCGTCTTGGAAATGTTTTCACATAACCCAGTAATCTTTTGTCACATTCTGCTGAGGAGATACCGCTAATCTTTTGTGTGCTCTTTAAATTCCCCTGTCATCACCTTCAATAAATAAAATCACTATATTCTATCAGAAAAGAAAATGTAATTATGTGGAAACTGCTTCGAGTGATTTATTTTTACATAATTTGCTTTTATCTAAGATCATCCTTCTCACCTTTTCCCAAGCACAGTGGAAGAAATCTCATTTTTAAAAATTCAATGTTGATAAGTTCCTGAAATAAGGATTCAGATAGTTGTATTAAGATGAAAAATTAAAACTAAGTATGTTTATGCACCACACTTAGAAAATATGATTGATAGAGCAAGGATACAAGAGGTAGCTGTAGAAGATGAAATACAATCAAGAGATGGTTTTATGAAAAGTCTTTCCTGGTAGCCACCAAACTAGAACTAGAAACTTCACTACCATTCTCCCATAGTACCTACCCTACGCGTTTTTTTTAATCATATGGGTGCTTATTTTTATATTATAATATTGTGTTACATTTCTCATTCAGTATTTTAAAATTTCTCTAAAAGGTCATCCTATGCTAATAGATTCTTCATTATTTTATTTATGTAAATTCACATATTTATTCTACCCTTACCATGTATTATGTACTCTATTGAAAGGTGGAGATTTGATGGTAGGAAACAAAATAAATGACCTCATTCAATAAGTTTCCATTTCTCATTAAAAAAAAGAGTGAAGTTAGTGAATTGCTTACATGAATAAATGCAAAATTCTAGACAGATTGAAAAGGAAATAAAGTATGTAATGCTGAAAGTGCTATCATCTGAATGTTTGTGTTTCCTCAAATGTGTAAGTTGAATCTATCAATATGATATTAGGAAGTGTGTCCTTTGGGAAGAAGATGACTAGATCACTAGGTTAGAGCCCTTGGGAATGAGATTAGTGCCTTTGTAAAAAAGATTTCGGAGAGCTGTCTGGTCTCTTTTTATCATGTAAGGACCCAGGGAAAAGGCACCACCTATGAACAAGGAAACAAACCCTCAACAGACACTGGATTCGTTGATACCCTCATTTTGGACTTTTCAGCATTTAGAACTGTGACAAATAAGTTTCTGTTGTTGATAAGCCATCAAATCTATGGTATTGCACTATAGCAACCTAAACCCACTAAAAAGACAAGAAATTATAATGGAAATACCTGTATTCAGTCCTGGAGGGTAGGAAATATAACTCTAAAATGATATATGAAGTGAGATCTTAAGAACTTCCAGGATTTAATTGGGCATTCATAATAGGTAATCATAAAAGGTACTCATGGCTGCCAAATTAGTATTTCTTAAATTTTCTGTTGTAAGTGGAAAATCACACAGGATCCTATGTGATTACTTTGCTCTTATTTACAACACTAAAGATGTAATAAAAATCATATAATTAAATAATTCCCAAATTAACCATCTAATTATCAGTCTGTGGTCTGTGATCTATACAAACTAATCAATACTACGTTTTCCATTGGGCACTCATATTACTCCTATTCAGTTACAAAGAGAATCACAGCATTGACAACAAGTAGTCAATAAACATTAAACAAATGCATACATTAATAAAATATATATATAGCATATTCTTAAAGTAAATATAATTAATTTAACAAAAATAAATGGAGCTAAGGAAATTCAAAACCCTGAACAGCCTTCCAATTGTGATGCACACTGGGTTCTTCCTTTATCACCTGTAAGCTACAGGCAAGACCCAGTTGGTACCATTTCTCATACTAATATAAAGCTCACATCGTCTCTCTCACTTGTCATCTTGGCTTGCACAGTTTCTAGAGTGAGGAGACCAATGTGGCCTTTGTAATCAGCAGGCTCCTCTTCTTGCAACAGAGGAATTAAATTAAATATCAACCAAAAACCTATAAAATGATTTCTTAAGAAATCTGTGTGTATGTATTCATTTATCTAATATCATCAAAATCTTGAAATATCTGGCATCTCTGAGATTTAAAATACAAGAGGGAGAGAGCTTACTGTTTACAAACATACATTAACTTTATGCTTAAACTCAACGTATACTACAGTGTAGTGAGTAATGGAATGTCACAGTGGATCCAATTTAGATGATATAAAGCCTCTTTACTAATTAGTCATAGCAGTAGTCCTTCCTACCTCCGCCTGAACATTTATTCAATTATTCTTCAGAGAGTAGAAGCAAGCTGTGATACAGTGGAAGCTGATATAGAAGGAACAAACTTATTCACACTTTACTATTCCATGAGGTCTTTAGACACAGTTGACGAGGTATTTGGTAATTTCCACTTAACAATGGCAAATAAAATAAGCAGCTGCACCTCAGATCTCACTAGCACCAGTATTCTCAGAACATAGTGACAGAAAAAGCATCACATTACCTTCAAATTCATTTTTTTGTCAGTTAAAATTCATGCCTCTAATCCCCTTATTGGATCACTGCTTGTTGAAAAGTGGCATCATTTACAATCCTGACAGCAGGGGATTGGGGTGCCAGGAACTGCAAATGTGTTGTCACCTGACTTCAGCAATGGGTTAGGAATCCAAAGAATAGTGCAACATATTTTCAACAAGGAAAAGTTCCTTAAAAAGGAAAAAAAAAAAAAAAAAAACAACAACAGCAAACAGCACAGATTAGAATGGATCTGAAACTTGTTTTAAGGCCTCTGCTAAATAGATTTATATTCCTATTTTTCCTTTCTTGTTATTTCACCAAATAATATTTTAACTGCTTTCTCCCTCTTCATTCCAATAACTATTTTTGCTAAATCCATCCATACTCAATAGAAGGCTTCAAATAAAGATTCATTATTCATTTTTGCTTGAATTTAATTCTTTCCAAGCGCTTATTAATCTAAAGATATATATATATATTTTTACATATGGTGATTATCTAAGAAAAAATTATCAAGGGCTTTGAAATCCAAACTGACTGTCTTCTCCAATGCTACACACAGATAAAGTCAATGTATCAATTAATAGATTATTTAAAATATAAGTAGAAATATGAATTCTGGACTTTATTCCCTGTCTGTATAATGGTGAGAAAGGTATTCAAAATTTTTGCCTCTCCTCAACTTTCTTCTGAATCATTCTTCTATGTTTACACTAATTAGATGAGGAGAAAGAATAATTAATTGATTGTTCAGCTTCCTAGACATTGACAGGCCCAGCTTCTGAGTAGGTACAGACATTGTGGCCCAGCCAATTTACATTCTCTATAGACTCCTGACCTTCCACAGATTCGGATGGATGGTTATAAGATTCGGGACCTGTCTTGGGTGGGAGAAAAAGTGCACGTGTTTCCACCTACCTAATCAGAGTTTCCTACATTGGAGATTTTGGCTTTGCTTATTTTTTTTATATTGTATTTTAAGTGAATAATTCTGTATGGAAAAGTGGTAGTGATATGAGTCAGAATTCAGGTATGTCTGCATTTACTAGCCAGATATAAAGGACCATCCCTGACATCTTGGATTAGCTTCTACTCTGGCAGACTGATTTTTAAAACATTGATAAAACTAAGTCTATAAACTAAAGTATGCAAAATAATATTATCACAAACCCAACTTGGTTTTTAAACTTTAGAATTATCCTTACTACTGAGTTGAGAAAATTTAATTCCTACCAACATAAATATTTTCTAGCATTCATAGTGGATGTACAAATTCTAATACTATATAAGACAACAAGGTGTTTTGAAGAGGATGGGGGAACCATTGGTCCTTAGCTATCCATTGAGGTTTCATACTCTTATTCTTCCACCACATTACCATTGGTATCTCCTGGGCAGATTTTCTTCTCTAGTAAGTCTCTTAGGTATTTCTTTTCTATACGTAAGAGTTACTTTCATTACATATTGGGGCTTAAGAATCTCCAAGGCTTTTTAAAGCTCAGCCTGCCCTGAACTGCTGGGACAGATGTTCCTTTTCTGGGACCTGATCATCTGCCTAAGTGACACACAGAGCCTCTTTCTCAAATCAGCCTCTGATTTCATACATTTCTCCACCTCATCACTTGTTGCAAGTCCAAGGAATTATTTGTTAGGCTGGAACAGAATTGTCTCTTACTCATAAAATGCCATTTCCTCCATGCATTTTATTTATATCCTCAATCTTCATTGACTCTCTAAATGCTTAGGTATATGTAAATATCTTACATTCTTTTTCTGAAGACAATTTATATAGAAACTCTTATTTCTTGAATTAAAGATGTGATGTTATGGGAGAGAAAAAAGGGGGAATAACAAAGAGAGAAGAAAAATAGTTGATATTTAAAAAACATATGGCTATGCTCTGCCTATTATCTGACCAGCTATAATTCAAACAATAGTTACACAGTCACTGAATGATGAAAAAACTAATCATTGGGGGAATGGGAAGTCAGTACAATGTCTGCTTATTTTGAAAAAAAAAATGAAACATTTTGCATATTTTGTTCTAAGTTTGTAGCATTACTAGTTGTCACTGAACTCAAAATATTATTTATTTAATATTCTTGCCTGACCAGCTTTCTGTTAGCGTGATTTAACGTGGAATTTGTGAACAAAAATTAGATAATTAATGAATTAGAGAGGAAAGTATTGATTATATCTGTATTTTTACCAACATTTAACTGAAATCAATATTCTCTCACACTATGAATATCAATAATAGACTACAGTGATAGTAATAGATATGAATTTGTAATCTACATAAATTACAGTTATATTCATATGAGATTACATTGATGTAAAAACCTTAAAATATGTTTGCACTTATTATTATAAAATTTCAGTAAGTTTCAGAACCATGACTAGATATAGTTTTTTATTACACTGGTAAAGAAGCACATATATTTTTCTGTCTCCCTGAATTTTGGGTTTAAATGTCTTGATAACTAAATTTCACTATAACTGATTTCCTTTGTAATTGCATGAAATTTATTTTTTCATTTAAAAACATTACTTGAAGAAGGACTACGTAATCTTTACCAGACAGCCAGAGGACAACCTGACACATACAAATGTTATGAGCACCACATGTGACTAAAGTTTCTGACAAAGCTAGAAATATTTCCATATCACCCACATCACTAGCAGAGCAAGATTATGACTGCTCCACCAAACACTCTGGGAAGTTGGTTTTAATTAATGAATAGATGCTTTTCGACCTTGGGTTTGAAATTTTCTCATCTGTAAACATGACTGAACAAAAGAAGCAATAGTGTAAGGCCTACTTATATTTATTTTTACCAAAATTAAGAAATAAATTAAGCTTTACTAACCTTTAATGAATGGAGAAAAGCTGGTGCTTTCACTAGATCCACATCTCTCTGATAGTCACTTGTCACTTACAATGTGGAAGTATTTCCAAAGGAAGTTTCAGTAATTTTTTTTTTTTTTTTTTTTTTTTTTTTTTTTTTT
>NW_012115032.1:2274073-2340007 GCF_000951035.1 Colobus angolensis palliatus | reverse complement strand
CCAGGATGGTCTCGATCTCCTGACCTTGTGATCCGCCCGTCTCGGCCTCCCAAAGTGCTGGGATTACAGGCTTGAGCCACCGCTCCCGGCCAAGTTTCAGTAATTTTTAAAGGTTAATAATGGTGGATATATTTTTGTTTTCACTAGCAGAACATTTCAACATACTGTATTTTGTATAAGATTTATCTAGTACAGCTAAATATTATTTGGAAATAATTAAATAGTAAATTCTACAATAATTGGTGATGTAATGGGATTGAGTTTAGAAAGGAGTGATTTTTTTTTGCAAAGAGATAAGTACATGACTCAAATTTGATAACCTTTTCTGTGATGTCAGTAGTTTGCTACCAAGCAGATATATTCAAAAATAATGAAGCTACTTATTCTGTCATTTCAACAAAGGTTGCATTTTAATACCAAGGGGTAAAATGATTGCTTTTCTAAGGGAAGTTTTCGTATAGAGAGAAGTTTAAAAGAAGATGGTTGAAAATTTGTTCATATTTATGTGACTTTGTTGCCACAATGTCTCCTATATGACAGTTTTAAAACACTGAAGCAATATTGAGAAGCTACACAGCTTCTAATTAAAATATTTTTAATTATTAATTTTGGTAAAAATATAAATATGCAACATCTTAGTTTGAAAGAACTGTCCAGTATCAGGGAAATGAAAATTTACTATCTGTAGTTCAACAAAAATCTGTGTAATTGGAATATGAGATCAAAATTTGTAATAGTTTAATAACTGCTATCAATGATGCATTTTTTCATTTTATATATGGATTTTTGTTAATCTATTATAATCATTAAATACAAATATTACACAAAAATAAGCAACTATCCACAATATTTCTAAATTGGTGTATTACAAATAGGTAAACTCAAATTTTCAAAAATTATGAAGTAATCAATCACCTTCTCTCAACAGAAATATTAATATTTGCTTTAGTGAAACCAAATGCTTTGTAACAGTAAAACATAATTAATGATTTTATAACATATATTTAACCCCTTTAATTTTTTATGTTTAATATATTTCCATATACACTTATTATATTGGTTTGGTGGTATATACATGTATAACTTCAATAAGTTAACATACATTCAGTAAGTAAACATATATCAAGATTTAAAATTTAAAATCTTTTCACGAATGCAGTGCATAATCCATAAACCCGACACATCACTGGAATAAACATGTAAGACTTTCCACAAAACACTACTATTTATTTAATACTCTGTGATAGAATAGTTTAAAAATTTAATTTGCTGTTATATTAACTAATTTCCTTTACATATCCTAAGTGGTCATTTGGAAACCATTTCCTCCTGAAAGTCACTTAAAAATGGCTTTTATGGCCGGATGCGGTGGCTCAAGCCAGTAATCCCAGCACTTTGGGAGGTGTGAGAATGACCTGAGGTTAGGAGATCAAGACCAGCCTGATCAACATGGTGAAACCTGTCTCTACTGAAAACACAAAAATTAACCAGGCATGGTGGTGGGCACCTGTAATCTCAGCTACTCGGGTGGCTGAGGCAGGAGAATCACTTGAACCCAGGAGGCAGAGTTTCAAGTGAATAAAGATGTGAGAGATTGGGCCACTGCACTCCACTCCAGCCTGGGTGATAGAGAAAGACTCTGTCAAAAAAAAAAAAAAAAAATACTGGCAAGGCTGTTTGCTTTATGTTTCAAATATTTCATGAGTTCTTGTCATTACGGGGATATTTTGCATGGTCTGCATTATACGCCACAGAGGTTCTCTTGTATATAAGTGTGATCTCCTAAGTGGCTATTTTAGCTACCCATGGAAATTTTCATTAACTTTTGTGGTTCTGTCTCATCCCATCACCACAATTAATGCCTTAGGTCTGGCTATTAAGATCTTGGGCCCAGATTACTGCCAGAATGTCCTAACCAGTGTCAATATCCATCATTGTAGGCTTTGAATGGTGCTACCACAATATTTTCAAACAGTAACTCCATACTTCAACCTCTTCAGTGGCTTTTCCTCACCTTCAAAATACAAATCTCACATCATTAGCCTGAGACAAAGCTCTCTCATGGCTGGGCTCTGGTCCCCTGAGCCTCTGTTGACCTTCTGCACTCCCACATGTGTACCACATTGTCACCACACTGTTGCACATGCAGTTTCCTCTGCTGGAAACCTCGTTTTCTATCCAAATGACATCTAACAGCTTCTTTCTGAATCTAGAATCTTATCTTCTTATATATCTGACAGTCATTCCTCCTCTGTTTCTTTTAGTTTGGTTAAGCTCCCGCATCAATGTTTATCATCTCATTTATTGTATTTTAAAATAAGTTATATTGTTGGCAGGAACACCTAGACAAGATGTTTGTCTAGAAATCCTGAAATGTATTAATTCCCTGAATTCACCCAAAGAGATGGAATGTTGAATGTCTTTGTGAAATTAGCTGAAAGAATGGTTTTATTTTTCACTCTGCATTAGACTAGCCATTGACGATAGAGAAGAAAAAAGTACCTAAAAACAAGTGGAAGGATATGCTATATATATAGATACTAATTGAAGTACATGCATGTATTATTAATATCTAAAAAAGATTTTATCTTTTATGTTTTTTTTAATTTTTTTTTACTATAAGTTCTAGGGTACATGTGCACAACACGCAGGTTTTTTACATATGTATACATGTGCCATGTTGGTGTGCTGCACCCATTAACTTGTCATTTACCTTAGGTACATCTCCTAATGCTATCCTTCCTCCCTCCTCCCACTCCATGACAGGCCCCGGTGTGGGTGTGTGATGTTCCCCTTCCTGTGTCCATGTGTTCTCATTGTTCAGTTCCCATCTATGAGTGAGAACATGTGGTGTTCGGCTTTCTGTTCTTGCAATAGTTTGCTGAGAATGATGGTTTCCAGATGCATATGTGTCCCTACAAAGGACATGAGCTCATCCTTTTTTATGGCTGCATAGTATTCCATGGTGTATATGTGCCACATTTTCTTAATCCAGTCTGTCATTGATGGACATTTGGACTGGTTCCAAGTCTTTGGTATTGTGAATAGTGCCGCAATAAACATTAAGTGTGCATGTGTCTTTATAGTGCATGGTTTATAATCCTTTGGGTATATAGCCAGTAATGGGATGGCTGGGTCAAATGGTATTTCAAGTTCTAGATCCTTGAGTAATCACCACACTGTCTTCCACAATGGTTGAACTAGTTTACAGTCCCACCAACAGTGTAAAAGTGTTCCTATTTCTCCACATCCTCTCCAGCACCTGTTGTTTCCTGACTTTTTAATGATCGCCATTCTAACTGGTGTGAGATGGTATCTCACTGTGATTTTGATTTGCATTTCTCTGATGGTGAGTGATGATGAGCATTTTTTCATGTGTCTGTTGGCTGCATAAATGTCTTCTTTTGAGAAGTGTCTGTTCATATCCTTTGCCCACTTTTTGATGGGGTTGTTTGTTTTTTTCTTGTAGATTTGTTTGAGTTCTTTGTAGGTTCTGGATATTAGCCCTTTGACAGATGAGTAGATTGCAAAAATTTTCTCCCATTCTGTAGTTTTCCTGTTCACTCTGATGATAGTTTCTTTTGCTGTGCAGAAGCTCTTTAGTTTAATTAGATCCCATTTGTGAATTTTGGCTTTTGTTGCCATTGCTTTTGGTGTTTCAGACATGAAGTCCTTGCCCATTCCTATGTCCTGAATGGTATTGCCTAGGTTTTCTTCTAGGATTTTTATGGTTTTAGATCTAACATTTAGGCCTCTAATTAATCTTGAATTAATTTTTATATAAGGTGTAAGGAAGGGATCCAGTTTCAGCTTTCTACATATAGCTAGCACCATTTATTAAATAGGGAATCCTTTCCCCATCGCTTATTTTTGTCAGGTTTGTCAAAGATCAGATGGCTGTAGATGTGTGGTATTATTTCTGAGGGCTGTGTTCTGTTCCATTGGTCTATATCTCTGTGTTGGTACCAGTACCATGCTATTTTGGTTACTGTAGCCTTTTAGTATAGTTTGAAGTCAGGTAGCATGATGCCTCCAGCTTTGTTCTTTTCGCTTACGATTGTCCTCGTAATGCGGGCCCTTTTTTGATTCCATATGAATTTTAAGGTAGTTTTTTTCTAATTCTGTGAAGAAAGTCATTGGTAGCTTAATGGGGATGGCATTGAATCTATAAATTACCTTGGGCAGTATGGACATTTTCATGATATTGATTCTTCCTCTCCATGAGCATGGAATGTTCTTCCATTTGTTTGTGTCCTCTTTTATTTCATTGAGCAGTGGTTTGTAGTTCTTCTTGAAGAGGTCCTTCACATCCCTTTTAAGTTGGATTCCTAGGTACTTTATTCTATTTGAAGCAATTGTGAATGGGAGTTCACTCATGATTTGGCTCTCTGTCAGTTATTGGTGTATAAGAATGCTGGTGATTTTTGCACATTGATTTGAATCCTGAGACTTTGTTGAAGTTGCTTATCAGCTTAAGGAGATTTTGGACTGAGACAATAGGGTTTTCTAAATATGCAATCATGTCATCTGCAGACAGAGCAAATAAAGATAATTTACTCTTTTCTCTTTACACAAGAATGAAAATTCTTATTTTTAACTATCAGGAGAAATGAGCCAACCTTATTTAATGAAATAAGTACTCCAAAAACAGATAAAATCCATTCTGAGATAAAATTAATAAGCAATAGAAAAATTAGAAAATGTTCTTCATTTAAGAAAATCAATTCATATTCTCTGTTCGGTGATTTAACAAATGTAAAATGTTATGTTTTTAAAATAAGAATTTACAGCAGGAATAAGATTAATGCATTCTCTCAGATGCTAATTTGCAAACTAGAATTATTCTTAAAATATATTGTGGTTAATGTTTTCAGACAAAAGCCAAAAGTATCTTCAAAATTTGTATTGTTATGTAATCCTGCTGAAGCAAGATCTACTTCTTAACAATTTCTACTTCAAATAATTCATTTTCAGAATGAATTGGAAATTGAAACATTAAATTATATTCTCCACAGTGCTTTTCAAATATTGTCACATTAAAAATGGATTATTTACTAAATAAATACTTCGAGCTATGGTGTTTTTGTTTGTGTGAGTAAATGTCTCTGTATTTTAAAAAAATCAATATTCATATAATAAAGATTAACTTGTTAAATGAAAATAAAACACTTTGACTATATATCTTTTACTATATTTTTAAAGCTTTGCTGTTTGTTTCTTGGAGCCAGGGATACATATCTGTATTTCTTATTAATAATATTTACCTGCCTCTTCCCAAATTAACTTTTGACTGGCCCCTTTTTACTAATTCCCTTTGAAGGGAAGGATTGGTATTTCTACTCTACTAACATAAAGTCATTGACTTGCTTTGGCAATGACTCCAAAGAGGAGTTGTCTAATTTTTGTATTGCTTATTAATTTTATCTTGGAATGGATTTTATCTGTTTTTGGAGTATTTATTTCATTAAATAAGGGTGGCTCATTTCTCCTGACAGTTAAAAATAAGAATATTCATTCTTGTGTAAAAAGAAAAGAGTAAATTATCTTTATTTGCTCTGTCTGCAGATGACATGATTGTATATTAGGATGAATAGAGAAAAATATATTAACACAATTTTGGTGAGTAAATGAAATAGATATTAAACTGAGGCTAGGCACGGTGGCTCATACTTGTAATCCCAGAACTTTGGGAGGCTGAGGCAAGTGGATCAACTGAGGTCATGAGGTCGAGACCAGCCTGGCCAACATGGAGAAACCTCATCTCTACTAAAAATACAAACATTAACTGGGCGTGGTGGCGTGCACCTGTAGTTCCAGCTACTTGGGAGACTGAGGCAGGAGAATCTTGAACTCTAAGGCGGAGGTTGCAGTTGGCCAAGATCGCCAAGATCATACCATTGCACTCCAGCCTGGGCTACAAGAGTGAAGCTCTATCTCAAAAAAAAAAAAAAAAAAACTGAATACTTTTGTTAATAAATGAGTAAATGAATATCATAATACAAGGACATAGATGCCACCAGAAAAAAAAGATTTTTTTCATAACATTTGAAAATGTATTCTGATAGCTTATTATACCCAGAGGTGCAACAAAATATTTGTTAATTGAATTACAAGGTTGAAAAACTATCTACAGGATAGTATGTTCAATATCTGGGTAAAGGGTTCAATAGAAGCCCAAACCCCAGCATAATGCAATATACCTATGTAACGAACGTGCTTATATGCCCCTGAATCTAAAATAAAAGTAACAGGGATGGAAATAAAATGATTATTTAAGAAGTTAAATCTGTTCTAGAGATTGCTACCTATCCATCCACATACCTACATAGATAAATATGCACATATATTATATATACACATACATGAATAAACTATAACAATGGCTTATATTTACAAGTTCTTTCACTAAGCACCTAATGAACATTTTCTCACTTAATCCTCACAACAAGCATGTAAGTTGTTTTTGGTATGAAGAAATAGAGGCACAAACACTTAATGCAGCATTCCAATGTTGATACAACTAGGAAATAAAGCAATATTCATTAAAATTCCAAGACTTTGTTTGAAATCAATAAGCCGCTTTGTGTCTCCCTAAAGATATACATCTCAATAAAAGTAGATAGAGTTTTGTATGTATGACTAGTGGGATGGAGACTAAGGTAGAGATGAGTGTCTGTAAGACCTGTACTGTGTGAGTTTGAGGCATAATATAAAAAATTTAGAAGGAAAAGAAGAAAATATGGGAAGCATAAAATAAGGAAAGAAGAGAAGAAGGAAGTGAGGAAGGATGGGATAAAATAGGAAGGAAGGAAGGAAGGAAGGAAGGAAGGAAGGAAGGAAGGAAGGAAGGAAGGAAGGAAGGAAGGAAAGGAGGGAGGGAAGAATTAGGTAAGGAAAAAGAAAAGAAAGAAAGAAATGAAGGAAGGGAAACAGAAGACGTGGGGAAGGAGGCTAGGCTAGCGATCTCTTTAGTTTGTTTCTGTCTCTGAGCTTTAAATGGTGTCTCCACCTTCCTCATTCTCACTCCCACACACTCATACTTCTTTCCCAAGATGATGCTACTACCAAAGTTACTAAAACAAAGTTTCCAGAGCAAGACCAAGCCAGCAGAAGCCAGGATCCTCAGGGAGGGAGCAAGGAACAGTCCTGGACCTCTTGGCAGAAGATACCTTTGCAGAGGCCTCCTCCCCTTAGGAGAAGCCCATGCCTAGTGCTCTGTGATCATGAAAGCAGAGCTGTGAGTACCAGTTCCAGATCAGAAGCCACAGAGCTCATGATTCAAGAGAAAATATCTAGTGTCACAAAATGTACCTTTTTCACTTCACCTTTGGAACTTCATTGTCCTCAGCTTTAAGGGGGATAGGGATATTCTCACCCTGTAGCATTGCTGCAAGATTTAAATGTTTCTGGCATGTAGTAAACTCTCAACAAATAATGAAAACATATTTGGTCAAATGATCAAAATATATTTTAGTTTGTGCCAAAATATAACTAAGGTCTAGGAAAAACTCATTTATCCATTCTCCTTTACTAAGAAATATTTAAAAAACATTTCTTGTATGAACACCTGACTATGGAATCCTTTTTAGTACTTTGAAAATATTAAAAGCAATTCAAAGAAGCATTTAAAAGTTACTAGAGAAGATTTTTGTAAGTATTTTCACAAAGCGGGTAGTAGTAGTTTATAAAACAGAACTGTTTCTGTACTTTAGAAACTATTTAAACAAAGTATATATTTGGAAAATACATATGTTGGAACTTTCTTCACATTCTTAAATTATTTTTTAAAAGAGTTGTAAAATTGTGTATAGATTTAAAGATTAGTACCCAAGCCTATTTAAAGTAGATTGAAATGTTTTGTACTTTCTAGCAGCATATACATTCAAATGAAGTATTATTACTGGAATAACAGAGACATAGTATTTATATTCTACTTATTTTAATGTTTATTTTTATTTTTAACTAGGTTGTTTTCATAGAAAGTTAATTAGATGGCAAATGTTAAAGATTTTTCATTTAGGTCATAGTAATTAAAATAAATTTAAGTTAAACTATCATTGATAAAATATATCAATGAAATAAATATAATAAAGGTGATATAAGAATATGTCAAAAACATAGAAGGTATTATGTGAATAACTAGAAATTAGGAAATGTTACCATGTAACTTACCAAATAATGACTTTTTTTAATTTAGAAAATCCATCTTACTAGTAAACATTTCTCTATCCCAATTAATCTAATTCATTGTTTATTAGGACACATAATTATTTTACTCATCCTTTGTACTCAACTTTTATCACAATTCCCATCATCTCTTCTGCTTTATCATCATACAAATAAATATAAAATGAATATATAATTTTTCTTTCACTTTTCTTGACAAGACTTCAGCTTGCAGGAAGCACTGTTTTAAAATATATTAGTGTTTTAATAAACTTTTTAAAATACAGTAAATCCTCAATTAATGTTATTGAAGGTTCTTGGAACTTCAAGCAAAACTACATATAATGAAAGGAAATTTTACCATAGGCTAAATTGATATAAACAAATACATTTCGAATGCGTACATCTGCTCACAACAACCTCATCAAAGGTCGGGCGCGGTGGCTCACTCCTTAATCCCAACGCTTTGGGAGGCCGAGGCAGGCAGATCACAAGGTCAGAAGATCAAGACCATCCTGGCTAACGCGGTGAAACCCCATCTCTACCAAAAATACAAAAAATTAGCTGGGCATTGTGGCGGGTGCGTGCCTGTAGTCCCAGCTACTCCGGAGGCTGAGGCAGGAATAAAAGTTTTATAATATGTTTTATGAATTGTTCTATCATTCATACCAAACAAATTACCTTAAGGGCATAGTCATTGACTAATTTGTCTTTCTGTTTTCATAGCACAAAGGCAAACTGCCTTAAAACATTCTTTAAAGCATTTTAAAACATTCTTTTAAAATGTTTATTGAATAAAAGAAACAAAATGAACAATTATTTCCATTTCTGGCACTGTATACATGAAAAGACAAAACTTTCTGAAGTTCTCAATTCAGAAGCAGAATTCAGTTTGATGATAAATATTCAAACTAAAACTAGAAAAATAATGTCCCTATCATCAAGTTTTAGGCTAATTTTCATCAAGTAAATTCAGACTTTACATTTGGGAAAGGAGATAAGAAGATAGAAGGAATGGAGAATAAGATATAAGAGATCAGAGATAATCAAGATAACATGAGATATCAAACATTTCAGTCAATCATAAAAAGATGAATATTTAAAATATTTAGTTTTTTACATTATCTTTGGAGTTTATCTTTTCTATTTCTATTGTAAGTTCATGTAGATGATAATTTCAGATACATTTTTAAAATTACAATCCAAAAGTTCACTATTTAATTTCCAGCCTCCTTTCCTGCTGCTGCTCCTGTCTGTTCTGAACATGAGTGATGATGTGGAGCCTCCGCAACATCATTGCCTCATGCAGTTTGTATGCATGAAGCAGATGTAATCTCAGATGATCAGGCATCCGTTACTCCTATGAGGAAATATCTACAATAAACAATTAATTGCATTTCAGATCCTCTAGTAAATCATTTATAGAAGATTTAACAATACTGTTCATGGACTTTCCATTGATTTGTATTTTGTGGTTAATTTATCTTTGCTTTGTTATGACTGGAGATAATGTAGAGCATTGTTTTCCTCTCGCTTTTCTTGCAGCAAATTATCCTGTACTAGACTTGCTTTGTTACCCTCCTTCTGATGTCACTGGATTTATTTATGAAGTCCAGCATTGATAAGTATGTGAAGATTTTCATTCTTGTTATTACGTAGAGGCATTTACCAGAATACAGAAGTGGGATCCTTATTCAATAAGTAAAAGCTGTAGTGCCCTTGAAGTTCTTTTCTTAGATGGTCATAGTTGCCCCTCATAACACAGAGCACAAAGACTTCAAAGAAATGCAGCTTCCCTGCCTTTTCTTGTTTTCTCGACACACACAAAGGTACTACAGAGGTTTAAAATTGTAAAGTTACCTTTCTAAAATCTATCGCAGTCTAAGAATATTTCATGACCAAGAAAATTAGGGCTACCAGAATGGTAATAGAGATTTGGCTCAAGCAATTTATTATGATTTTTATTTTCAAGTGTAATCCCTTCAGAAAATGATGAACAGCCTAAAGATGGGGAAGCCATGAGTTTGTACAAATCTTTTTTTTTTTTTACAAAGAAGACAGCATTTGGAAATAAATAGAAATAACTTAGTTAAGCAAATAACGAAAAATAATCTGTGTGCATGTGTGTGTGTGTACGCCCTGTGTGTGTGTGTGTGTGTGTGTGTGTGTGCACTCCCTCATCCAGAAAGCAACCTGATCTTCACTGTTTAGGACTCTTAGTTTAAACTTAAACTAAACAGTTTTGTGGGAGATTTCCACTTACTGACTATCATATTAAGTGTTTTAATGAATGAAAATATATATATACATGATAAAAACAGAAGAAGCAAAAAAAGTACAGTTCACTTCCTAGTTAAATGATAATTCAAATTTGGGGAATTTCATTTGTTATTCACTTCTTTTCCTTCATTGCAAAGTACACCTCTTAGTATTCCCAAAGAGACCCAAGATTTGCATATAAATCTAATTGTGTGTATTCATGCAAAACTTTTCAATTCATGACAAACTATCCATAGATACTAAAATTAATTTGTGAGTGAAGAGTCATTGTGTTCAGAGATGGAAAGCGTCAAGCTTTCTGCTCTTCCTTACTTTCCTGCTACTTAGCTGTCCAGGGCATGGACTTATGAGAAGTGCTAAACATTTACCTAAGAAAAGAGCTACACATCTGAGACAGACGTATATACGAACCTGTTCTTGTATATCTGTGTACTCTTGCATGTGTCCTCATTTCATTATTGAAGGGAAATATAAATCTTTCTATATCGTAAGGCAATTGAATCAAATACAAAGTCATTTAAATTTTGTGATACTTGGAAGTTATTTTATTACTTGTAGCATGTAGTAATCAATGAATCTATTTAGTACAATGGATTCTTACATTTAATACAAAGGAGGTTTAGTATTTTGTCAGCGACTTCTCCATTTCCCACTAACTGTCTATAATGGTGAAATTCCAAGGCTCAGTGATAGACTTCACACTATTTCTATAGTTGAAATTACCAGGAAAACAAACCAAATCAAGAAATACAAAAGAAAAAGAGTTTGACAAAGTATTTGCTGATACAATTAAATGATAATATCAAAACTGGAAAAGGTAATTTTACTATTAAACACATATCAGAAAAACTTTTTTTTTTTTCTGAAGTTAATCTTACTCTGTCACCCATGCTGCCGTATAGTAGTATGATCATGGCTTATTGTAACCTTCAGCTTCTGGGCTCAAGTGATCCTCCTGCCTCAGCCTCCTGAGTAGCTGGGACTATAGTTCATCCCACTGCTCCCAGCGAGTTTTTTTTTCTTTTTTATAGAGATGGTGTCTTGCTGTGTTGTTCAGGATAGCCTCAAACTTCTGGCCTTAAGTATTTCTCCAGCCTCAGCCTCCCAAAGTACTGTGATTACAGGCATGTGTCACTATGCTCGCCCAAGAGAAAAAACTTTAAGGTCGTCAATTTTTACATGATGTTTATATCTTTCTCAAAGCCACTGTTTAGGCTCATAACTATCATTATGGAAGAACGTGAGAGAAGTTAAGACTACAATCCTGTCTACAGCTTAAGTATTAGAAGTGACGTCCTTAGCAACATTTTATTTATTATATGCTCCTTATCTTCTTGTTAGAGATTTTTCAGAATGTGTAGTGATGTTTTTGATGATGTCATATTTATCAGACATTATTTTATCCATTGTAACATAGTTACTGTCATAAACATACGAGGAAAAGAAGATTATATATTTGGCCCAAAAGTTTAGATGAAAGTTTTAAAAATACCACTTGTCTCTCTCTGGGTTTCAAAATTTAGAAACACTTAACTTTATTCAATTCAAATGAGAAAAAAATTAAGATTTAGGAACCATCATTGTTAACACAAGTCAGAAATTCTGTATCTTTAATTATTATTTGGTAATGAGTCATCTGAGTTGATTCCACATCTTGGCAATTGTAAATAATCCTGCAATGAACATGAGAGTGCAGATATCTTTGCTGAGGCAGGAGAATCGCTTGGACCCAGGAGGCAGATGTTGCAGTGAGCTAAGGTCACACCATTGCACTGCAGCCTGGCCAACAAGAGTGAAACTCCATCTCGGCTGGGCGTGGTGGCTCACGCCTCTAATCCCAGCACTTTGGGAGGCCGAGGCGGGCAAATCACGAGGTCAGGAGATCGAGACCGTCCTGGCAAACATGGTGAAACCTCGTCTCTACTACAAAAACAAAAATTAGCCAGGCGTGGTGGCAGGCGCCTGTAGTCCCAGCTACTCGGGAGGCTGAGACAAGAGAATGGTGTGAACCTGAAAGGCGGAGCTTGCAGTGTGCCGAGATTGCACCATTACACTACAGCCTGGGCAACAGAGCAAGACTCCGTCTCAAGAAAAAACAAACAAACAAAAAAACCAAAAAAAACAAAACAAAAAAAAAGAGAGTGAAACTCCATCTTAAAACAAACAAACAAAATAAGATAATGGTTTCATTTCCTTTGAAAATATGTCCCTATAGTGGAATTGCTGGATTATATGGTAGTTCTGTTTTTAATTTTTGAGCAACTTCTGTACTGTCTTCCATAATGACTGTACAGATTATATTCCCACCAACAGTGTAAAAGTGTTCCTATTTCTCCACATCCTCCCCAACACTTGTTGTATCTGATATGGTTTGGCTGTGCCCCCACCCAAATCTCAGCTTGAATTGTATCTCCCAGAATTCCCACGTATTCTGGGAGGGACCCAGGGGAATGTAATTGAATCATGGGGACCAGCCTGATAGTGAATAAGTCTCAGGAGATCTGATGGGTTTATCAGGGAGTTCTACTTTTGCTTCATCCTCATTTTTCTCTTGCTGCCTCCATGAAAGAAGTGCCTTTTGCCTCCCACCATGATTCTGAGGCCTCCCTGCCATGGGGGACTGTAAGTCCAATTAAACCTCTTCTTGTTCCCAGTTTCAAGTATGTCTTTATCAGCAGTGTGAAAACAAACGAATACATTATAGATAAATTATCACAAATTTGACTCTAAAATAATTATCTGTTACCAAATAACATTTTGAATAATGTTTGAAAATGCCCTGAAGGATATCTAATAATACTTGACATACATATGGCAAGAAGTGATTTTCAAACATGAATAGGAGCATAGGGGTCTTTGTTGTTAATTAAAAAGACACTGAAATATGTGTGAATTTTAAAGATGTAGAGAAAATAAAATTAATAGATGTTTATTTTATTATCATTGGCGATCAGCCTCAATGTGTTATTTCATCCAAATATCCTATTTTTTTGGCTGTTAATGACAGAAATATTAGAGCCTCTGAAAAATAAGTCATTGATAGTATAAATCAACATAGGTGGCATATATCCATTCAAGGATAAAATTTGCTTTTTGAAATTCAGAATGATAGCCACTTCTTAAATGCTACTTGTGCAGATAACCTCTTCCTGTGACAGTTGTATACAACTAAATTTTCTATCCTTGAAGTTACTGAGAGTTATTTTCCTAGAAACGTGACTACAAATTGATTTACTCTAATATTGTTCATTTTATTATTTAGTTATGAGGCCTCTCTCATGAGCACTAGAAAATGACCAGAGTTTGTAGATGGAAGAATAATTACTTATTAAGTGTGATAGATTGGTTTCCAAATGTTTACTTTTCTAATAACCTCACCATAAATATGTCAGCAAGATACCATGACAGCTCAAGTATTTTTGTCATATTCTTAATTTGGACACTATTAAGACTATATACAACCTAACTCCAAATTGCCTTACAGTAATCTTATGAAGTTTGATGAAAATTTCATGTTTATACTAATTAGATTTCTACTGAAAATCTTACCATTTTATTTCAAGGAGAGCAGCATAAGAATCTTAATATCTAAGTTTTTGAAAGTAAGTGGATTTTAATACACGTTTTATCACTTTTTCACAGGTTTGTTTTATCATCAATAAGAATAGATTAAAAGAGTATTATATAATGATACTCATCCAACAAATAAACCCTAATAGCAATGAGAATGACAAATGACTATGATATATTCCCCTTGGAAATTCCACATTAACCAGAAACATCACCTGACTAATCAGAATTTTAAAACATTTTGAAATGCTTTGAAATACTGTTAGATTCTTTTCTTCAATGACTTGATTTTTCAGAAACCAGCCAAATGTTCAATATATCAAAATTTTAGTATCATACATGCATTTTTCAAAAAGGTATAGCATATATTAATAACAGGTATAATTATGTAATTAAACTTCAAAGCTAAAAATAGTTTATCTATTTGCTTTATTGTGGACTGAAACACACAAGCATAAATACACACAAACTCACATGTGTAGAAAAAGACAAATAAAAACAATGATTACCTATGCCACTGCTAAGAATAGAACCATAAAAATAAACCTACCAGAATAATTCTACTTTATTTTAACAAAGTTGGAAATTAACACCAGGGTTTATATAATTTAATAAAAGAAAATTGACTATTACTATAATGTAAAAATAACTACAATAAAGTTTGCTTCACTCTATAGAGAAGAATTTAATGACTGTTCTCAATGTAATATTCAAGTCTTGCCTTTGAGAAATTTGCAATCTGCAAAGTAATAAACAATTTATATAACAAACTGAAGAATGGGCAACAATGGAAAAAAAATCAGGCTTTAAGAGAAGAGGTAGAGATAATTAATGAAGGAAAAAAGTATTGTCAAAGTCAGAAGTTTCCTCCCACTGCTAGAAATTGCAAGAGTGGTAATAAAACCTTTGAAAATACAGACAAATTGACATTTCCAAAAGAAATCACTTAAAAATTCCACTTTAGAGTTAGAACTAGTATGTTGCTCCTGACAGAAGTGCTTCCCTGAGGGAAATTAAATAAAGAAAACATGGGTTTTCTGCCACAATAAAAGTAAGGGTGAATATGAAAACCTAGAATGTAATGTATACTGGAATGATTATAGTATATTGAAAGTAAGTTTCAAGAAGTAGGTTGACATAGGTTTTTGCCTTTGGGTTGGGGAGATTTTATTAAATTCTTTATGTTTTAATTTGTCAGCTTCAGTGAGTGTTCAAAAGAAACTTATCGTTACATAAATCTGTAAAAGTAGTAAGAACAATTCTTAACAGGAGTAAACTTTAAACCCCAAATTCTTTTATTAAACCATATCAATATATAATAAAATATCATAATGCACATTATTCTATTTAAAAGGGTTTTTTCTTTCCAAATTATTTGTAGTTGAGGATTTGAAACGTGCTTAATGACCTGAAATGTTAAACTATCACATAAAATTAGGAAAGAAAATCACAGTGTAAGTAAAACATAAGGATAAAATACGAGATTACTATTTCTAACATAATTAGCTGGTTGTTTAGATCCTCTACTGATAAAATCATAAAATAAGTAAGTCAACAGTTTATGTTGTCAAAAAGTTGAACCATTATTGGACTTGTTACTTGTAATAGAAATATATATTCTAGAACTAACAAGGAATCTTTTTCTCTTCTTAGACGCAAATTAAAAAAAAAAACAAAAACACTTTATGTAAAATGGACTTTGTTGTTCTTATAGTTTCTAAACTTTTTGTCTATTTCAAATGGAAATAACAGACTATTTCCAGACACAGTTGGCAAATTAATCAAAAAAAGGCTCTGCCATATTCAGTTTGTTGATGTTTTTATTTGTTTAATCTGCTGCCCTAACTGTAAGAGGTGTAAGACACAAATTAATGTATTTTAGAACACAAGTGAACCATAATAGTGTGTGAATGAGTAAATGCACTTGTGAATTTGTTGGAATACAAACAACGCAAGGGTTACAGTGATCATTTAAAACACACTATTGAGATTTGGCTTTACTTTGTAGTACTATTTCCCTATTACGTAATCCAAATACAATTTTTAAAAAATGCCTCTGTGAAGAGGACCAGACTCAAAGGAAGACTAGAAATCAGCACAGCTACAGCTTTTTCTTATCCTCTATAACTATCTACTCAGACGAATCCCGACAAAACAACAGTTTGTTAGAATGGCTGAGATGAATGACGTGTTTTACATTGCTTTTTCAATTCTATACATAATCACAATAAAAATATTATTTATATAACTTCTTGGAATTAATTAGCATCTATAATTTCCCAAAGGGTGGGACCTTGTTTGTGGGTTAAGAGGGTCATTATTTTGAGTAATTATTCCACTGATAATCTTCAAAACTTAACTTCAGGGCAATTAGTTTGAATCTACTCTAATTTCCAGATATATGCTCTCTTCTAGTGCAAAACAATATTATTTTCCAAAATTACCTATTTAAGAAGCACTTATTGCCTGGATATGTTAGATTGTGCAAAAAATTATTTTCACTCATTTTCTAACATATAAGGTAGCTAACACTTTGTATGTTGAAACCTGTAATAGGGTTCTCCAGGGGGACAGGACTAATAGGATAGATGTATATATAAAAGGGAGTTTATTAAGGAATGGTGACTCACATGATCACACAGTGAAGTCCTACAATAGGCGGTCTGCACGCTGAGGAGCAAGAAAGCTAGTTTGAGTCCCAAAACCTCAAAACTAGGGAAACCAACAGTGTAGCCTTCAATCTATGGTTGAAGGCCCAAGAGCCTCTGGCAAATCACTGTTGTAAGCCCAAGAGTCCAAAAGCTGAAGAACTTAGAGTCCAATGTTCAAAGGCAGGAAACATCCAGCGTGGGAGAAAACTGAAGGCCGGAAGACTCAGCAACTCCTTCCAAGTTCTTCTTCTGCCTGCTTTATTCCAGCTGTGATGGCAGCTGATTAGATGGTGCCCACACAAACTGAGGATGGGTCTGCCTCTCCCAGCTCACTGACTCCAATGTTAATGTCTTTTGTCAACACCCTCACAGACACACCCAGGAACAAAACTTTTCATCCTTCAATCCAATCAAGTTGACACTCAATATTAACCATCACAGTATCACATAACTCATTATGATGTTTTCTTGGGAATGCTTAGTCATTTCTCAAATATATCAAGTTTGCTTTTTTTTTCCATTTAGGTATGTTATACTGCCAGTTGATAAAGTATACCCAAGTAGTCACTGTAATAACTTTTTTGAATATTTAAAAGAGATGGTAAAAGTTAATTTAAAATATATAATTTTGTAGTGGTCACATGCATTTTTAAATGGATTATGTTTGATTAATCCAATAATACCATTTAAAAAGTGATATAATAAAACAATTCAGGGTAAACCATGTGTATATTACCATAAGTTGTATCATATTCTGCTATTGTCTATTCTATGATATGTAGTTATCCTCACTGTTCATATAACTAGGTAAAGTAATTCAGAGCTTCTAAAGAATTGCTTTTATTATACTTCTGTAAATGCATCAGAGGATTATATATTGTCCTTTTTACATTTGAAAGTCATTTTTCAAAATGCTTACTTTTCAGAATTTGTCTTATGCTGCTTAAATCTGTCAATTCTGAAAACAAATGTTTAAAAAATATAACACTCTTGTCTTCCTTTGACTCTTAGTCTCTTATACACTGTAATTATTTAAGAATTATTTACTCACTCCAATATTTTATTTTCCAAGATATATGTGTAATTCTCTATTTTCAGTCCATTCTACTTTATAGTATTATCAAATCAGTAGAAATTTTAAAATATTTTATGGCTATTGAGTTAAGAATTCTGAGAGTCATATTATTTTTTGACAGAAATTTGACACTGATAAATGACCAAAGGTTTCTTTCACTTTCTGGAAGGCATTTTCCCTTATGACAAATATCAGTTTTGTAAAGACTATGGCTAAAACTTATTTTCTAATTTAACTCCTGGACAGTCTCTTAAATGATTGAAAAAAAATTTCTCCTCTTACTCTCTCTCTCTCTCTCTATGAAGATAACATATAATATTATCTCAAATATTATACATTATCCCAAATTACATGGTCAATATTAATGTCTATATTATGGCTGCAGGCTGCCTTCTGCTCCTGTCAATGGGTTTTTAAAACGAGTTTCCTTTTAACATATATGTTCTCTTTGTGAAACACATATCTTTGTTTTACCTAAGACTAAAAAAAAAGTATCAGTTAATTGCACTTTCAAAAGCTCAAGTAAAGTTTGTCAAATCCAAATCAAAGTTGATGCTAAGTAAACCATTAGCAATTATTTTCATTTCACTGTCCTTCATTATTCATATATAAGCTGCAGTCAAATTATTCTATTAAAAAATTCATTTTAATGAAAGAGTTTTATCTCTCCCATAAGTATTATATAATTGCAAGGAGTTCTCTGTAAATATTTGACAGAAGTTTCTCAACTTTCTTGAAAAATGTTTGAACTATCCTAAAATGACATTTCATTTTCGTAACTCTCTCTAATGAGTTTGGAATGAGTGGGAACTTGCTAGACTTATTAAAGAACATCATTTAGTTCTTCTACGTAAAATAACTTTTATGAAGAAAATGTCATACATATACATCATGGAATATTATGCAGCCATAAAAAGAATGAGCCTGATGCCTCTTGCACCAACATGGATAGAACTGGAGGCCATTATCCTTCAGGAACAGAAAATCAGCACTGCTTGTTTTCGCTTACAAGTGGAAGCTAAACGTTGGGTACATATGAACACAAAGAAAGGGAGCAATAGACGCTGGGACCTACCTGAGAGTGGAGGGTAGGAGGAGGGTTTGAAAAACTATCAGTCAGGTACCATGTGTATTGTCTGAGTGATGAAATAAACTGTACATCAAACTCCCATGGTATACAATTTATCTATATAGCAAACATGCACCCATAGTCCTGAAATTAAAAGTCTAAAAATTCACTTTTATGAAGATACAGAGGGCAAGATATTAAAAAAATAAATTATATTGAAGTCTACCATTCATTTATGTAAATCTGGTTTTCCAGTTATTTTCATGTCGGTACTAGCCAAGACTAAATATAATTCTGTTGCTTAATTGAATTACATGAGAAAAAGATGTATGAGGTAAAAGCTACTTCATAATTATAAAAATTATGATTTAAAAGAAAAAAGGAAAGTGTAATTTGAAAGATAAATATTAGTAATGATAGCTTAACATTCTTGAGTGCTTGGTACCCAAAACTACTCTGAGTGGCTTACTTGTATTTATTCATTCAAATTTCTCAGTTATCTAATGAGGAAAGCACAATTTTATGTCTATTTTATTATGGACATGACTGATGCACAAAGTGGCTAACAAAGTTGTCTAAAGTAACAAAGTTAGACGTGGTAGAGCTATGACAGGGAATTCACCTAGATCCACTAAGTTGCCTGCACTCATACTGAGCTGCACTGTTTGTGATGAAAAAAATTGATTAATTATTTTTACGACATAAGTGAAAATAATTCCTTAAGACAGGTGCAGTTAGCTATGGAGACTCAAGCATTTGCTTGCATTGTGAAAAGACTGGAATAAAGTGAAGAGTAAAGCACATTAAGAAATAGGAACTAGAAGAGGTGAGGGTGACTTCCAATGGCTGACTAGAGTGATCCGGCATTCACTTCCTCCACGAAGTAGGACCAAAACAGCAAGTACACAATCACACATTACATAGAGCATGAGAGATAACACTGGAATCCAGCAGGTAAGTGCAAGGAAACCATTGACACATGAAAGGAGAAGAAGGTAAAGCAGCTGGCCCAGCTAGGATCAGTTAGAAATCAGGCAAAATGTAAGTGAGAGAGTCCCCAGCTGTCAATTTCCCACTGTGGATTCCTGCAATCTTAGCCACAGGAGAGTCCCTCAGCTCTTACGGGTCATGAACGACTACAGGGAACTACCTGAGTCCATATGATAATACTTTTCCAGACAAGTAGTTCATACTGGGTGTCACACATACTCTGAGACCCAAGCAGCTGCATCATAGCACCATTTTGAGAGCCCAACTCCCACCAGACTACACTCTATCTTGGGGCACAACAGCCTCTGCATCTCCACATCCATAGGGCCCCATTAATATGCTCCAATGTCTACCTAGAGGGTTGTATGTCATGACACCAGCTGGGGCCAGAGTTGCAGGGTCCAGAGATATGACTGGGTCCTCAGCACTCTAGCCCACATAATGTCCTACATTCCAGGAAACGGGCAGTGCAGCACACGAGGGAGGCTTTGCCTGGGACAAAGGGTGCTGAAGCATTAACACCCCAGAGCCTGATAACAGCCTGCAGGGGTTGCTTCCGCTGACAGCCAACCCACCTCTTCCAGAAGCAGGGCCACCGTACACTTACAAATGTCTTCAGTGGGGCTGGGAACTGGCCTATCCAATTGCTTCCCTGGGGCCTGAGAGGAGGCCCACCATGCCCAATACTACCACCTGGGCCTACACTTGCCTTCTTGGGGCCTGAGTATGAGCCCAACCCTCTCACCATTGCTGCCCACAAATGCCTCCCAGGGCATCAGGGTTTGTCCATCCCAGCCTGGTGCTGTCATTGCCACTGGCACCTGCCTGCAAATGCCACCTGGGAGCCTGGCTTCACAGGCCAGGAAAGAAGGTAATTATATATTCAAAGTGATCAACAACAACAACAAACCCTGCCATTCAAAAATACTATAAACAGCAAAGCTATCTGTAAACAATGAAGGAGAAATTAAATATTTTCCAGACAAGCAGAAACTGAAAGAATTCATCACTAGATGAAAAATGCTTAAGGTAGTCCTATATCTGGATGAGAAAGGACAATATCTACCATCACAAAAACACGTGAAAATATACAACTCACTGGTAGAATAGATACACAAATGAGAAAAAGAAATGCATCAAGTATTACCACTATAAAGAAAAAACAAATTTCAATAACAAAAACTAAGAGAGAAAGGAAGGAAAAACGATATACAAAACAACCGGTAAACAACAAACAAAATAACATGGATAAGTCCTTACCTAATCTTTTTAAAGATAAACAGATTATATTTCTCACTTAAAATATGTAGATTAGCTAAATGTATAAATAAAATAACCTGACTATATTCTGTTCACACACACACACACACACACAAATCACTTCACCTGCAAAGTCACATATATAGTGAAATTGGAGGGTTAGGAAAAGATATGCCATGCAAACAGAAACCAAAAGTGAGTAGGAATACCTAAACTTACATAATATAAAACAGACATTAAGTCAAAAACTATTAAAAAAAAAACCCACAAAGAAGGTCATTATATAAGGATAAATAATAAATTCAGCAAGATGATATAAAAATTTTAAATATATATGCATCCAATACCAGAGCACCAGGATATATAAAGCAAATATTATTAGATTTAAAGGATGAGATAAATTTCAACACGATAATAGTTGGGAACTTCAATATTCCACTCTGAGCATTGGAGAGATCATCCAGACAGAAAAACAATAAAGACACATTGGATTAACATTGTACTTTAGGCCAAATGGACCTAGTAGAAATTTATGGGGGATTTTATTCTACAGCTACGGGACACACATTTCTATTGTAAACACATGAAATATTCTCTAGGTTAAACCGCATGTTAGTCCACAAAACAAGTCTTCAAATTTTTTAAAAAAATCAAAATTCTATCAACTATCTTCTCAGACCTCAATAAAATAAAAACAGAAATCAATAAAAGAAACTTTGGAAACTACAAATACATAGAAATTTAACAGCATATTCCTAAACAACTATTGGATGAATGAAGAAATTAAGAAGAGAATTTAAAAAATATATGAAAATAAATGAGAATGGAAGCAACCATACCAAAACCTATTGGATACAGCAAAATCAGTGATACCAGAAAATATGACAGCAATAAATGCTTACATCCAAAAAAAAAAAAAAATGAAAAATTTTGAATAAACCACCTAACAATGCACATCAAGAAACTAGAAAAGAAAGAACAAAACAAACAAAATATTAATAGAAGGACATAAATAATAAAGATTAGAGCAGAAATAAATCAAATAGATACTAAAAAAAAAAAAGCTAAACAAAGGATCAATGAAACTAAAAGTCGGCTTTTGAAAGAGTGAACAAAATCAGTAAACCACTACCTAAGCTAAACAAGAAAAACAAAATATCAAAATAAATAAAAACAGAAATGAGAAAGGAGATATTACAACTGATAGGACAGAAATGAAAGAGATCATTACATAATATTATGAACAACTCTATGTCAACAAATTGGAAAAGCTAGAAGAAATAAATTCCTGGACACATACAAAGTCAATAAAGAAAAAAAAAAGGTCATTATGGCCAGGCGCGGTGGCTCAAGCCTGTACTTCCAGCACTTTGGGAGGCCGAGACGGGCGGATCACGAGGTCAGGAGATCAACACCATCCTGGCTAACACGGTGAAACTCCGTCTCTACTGAAAAAAAAAAATACAAAAAGCTAGCCGGGCGAGGTGGCGGGCGCCTGTGGTCCCAGCTACTCGGGAGGCTGAGGCAGGAGAATGGCGTGAGCCTGGGAGGCGGAGCTTGCAGTGAGCTGAGATCCGGCCACTGCACTCCAGCCTGGGCGATAGAGCGAGACTTTGTCTCAAAAAAAAAAAAAAAAAAACGTCATTATATAATAATAATGGAATATCTTACACCATGGATAAAATACTTGTTTAAAAGACGCAATAATGGTTCAACATATGCAAATCAATAAATGTGATAAATACATCAACAGAATAAAGAATTAAAAGCATGCAATCATTTCAATAGACACATAAAAAATTGATAAAACTCAACATCCTTTCATGATAAAAACTCTTAGTAAATTAGGCATAGAAGAAACATCTCAATATAATAAAAGCAATATATGACAAACCTATGGCTAACATTATAATGAGTGGGGATGAGCTGAAAGCCTTTTCTCTGGGAAACAGAACAAGAAAAATATGCCCATTTTCACCACTCATATTTAATCTGGTACTGCAAGTCCTAGCTAAGCAATCAGCCAAGATAAAGAAATTAAAATAAAACACACAAATTGGAAAAGAGGAAGTTAAATTTTCCCTTTCGCAGACAACATAATCTTATATGTAGAAAAATCTAAAGAATACACGGAGAAACTCTTAGAACTGATAAACAAATTCAGTAAAGTTTCAGGAAAAAAAAACACAACATATAAATTTAGTAGTATTTCTATACATCAGAAATGAGCTACCTAAAAAAGAAATCAAGAAAGCAGTCTTGGCTGGGCATGGTGGCTCTAGCCTTTAGCCCCAGCAGTTTGGGAGGCTGAGGCAGGTAGATCACTCGAGTTCAGGAGTTTGAGAGCAGCCTGTGCAACACGGTGAAACCTTGTCTCTGGAAAAGTTATACAAAATTAGGTGGGCATGGTAGTGTGTGCCTGTAGACTCAAACTCAGGAGGCCGAGGTGGGAGGATCACCTGAGCTGGGGAGGTTGGAGCTGCAGTGAGGCAGGAAAAAAAAAATAGAAGGGAGAAAGGGAGGAAGGGAGGAAGGAAGGGAGAGACAGAGGAAGGAAGGGAGGGACGGAGGAAGGGAAGGAGGAGAGGAGAGATTACAATATCTACCCCCTCAAAATACCTAAGAATATATTTAACCAAGAAGGTTAAAGACCTCTATAAGGAAAACAATAAGACATTGATCACAGAAATGTAAAAGGAGAAACTCAAATGAAAAGGCATTCCATACTCATGAATTAGAATAATTAATATTGTTAGAATGACCATATTATCCAAGCAATCTACAGATTCAAAGCAATCTCTAAAAATGTTAATAGCATATTTTATAGAAACAGAAAAAAAATCCTGAATTCATGGAACCACAAAAGACCTCAAATAGCCAAAGCAATCCAAAGCAAAAAGAACAAGACTGAAGCATCACACCTCTTGAGTTCAAAATTATACTAACCAAAACAGCACAGTATTTGTACAAAGCCAGATGCCTAAACGAATGGAACAGAGTAGAGAACCTAGAAGTAAGTCCAGATACTTACAGCCAGTTCATGTTCAACATAGATGCAAAAACCATATATTGGGGAAATAACATTCCCTTTAATAAATGGTGCTGGGAGAATTGAATATCTATATGGAAAAGAATGAAACTAGACTCCTATGTCTCATTTTATACAAAAATCAACTTAAAATGGATTGAAGACTTAAACATAAGACTTGAAACTATAAAACTTACTAGAAGAAAACATAGAGGAAACACTTCAGGACATTGGACTAGCCTAGGTTATGACTAAGACCTCAAAAGCACAGGCAACAAAAATAAAAACAAAGAATAGACAAATGGGACTATATAATAGTTCATATCTCTGTAAAGAACTACCTGAGAGTAGGTAATTTGTGAAGAAAAGAGATGTAATTGGCCCGGAGTTCTGCAGGCTGTATAGGAAGCATGACTGGAAGGCTTCACAAAAGTTACAATCACGGCAGAAGGTGAAGGTGAAGTGAACCTGTCTTCACATGTTTGAGCACAAGAGAGAAAAGACAAAAGTGCTACACACTTTTCAACAACCAGATCTCGTGAGAACTCCATCATAAGATAGCACTGGAGGGATGGTACCAAACCATTAGAAACCACTCCCATGATCCAATCACCTCCCACCAGCCCCATTTCCAACAGGCGGAATCACAATTTACATGAAATTTGGATGGGAACACAGAGCCAAATCGTACCTAACTGTATTAAACTAAAAAGCTCCTGCACATAGGAAACAGAGTGAAGAGACAACCTGTTGAATGGGAGAACATATTTGCAAACTGCATCTGACAAGAGACAAGTATCCAGAATACACAAGGAACTGAATCCACTCAACAGCAAAAGAACCCCAAATAATTTCATTAAAAGTGGGCAAAGGAATTGAATAGACATTTCTCAAAGGAAGACATACAAATGGCCAACAGACATATGAAAGAAAGCTTACCATGCCTAATCATCAGGGAAATGAAAACTAAAACCACGATGAGATATCACCACACACCTGTTAGAATGGCTATTATAAAAAGATGAAAGATAAATGCTGACAATGATGTGTAGAAAAGGGAACACTCAAACAGCATTGGTGGGGATTTAAATTAGTACAGGCGTTATGGAAAATTGTAGAGAGGTTTCTCCAAACACTGCAAATTGAATTACCATGTGATCCAACAATCTCATTTCTGGGTATTTACCGAAAAGATTTAAAATCTGCTCATTGAAAAACTGTCTGCACTCCCATGTTTATTTAAACATTCTTTATGATAGCTGACTTATGGAATCAACCTCAGTGTCCATCAGTGGATAACTGAATAAAGAAAATGTGGATCACACACCTGTAATTCTAGCACTTTGGGAGGCTGAGGTGGGTGGATCACTTGAGAACAGGAGTTCAAGACCAGCCTGACAAACATGGTGACATCCCATCTCCACTAATAATACAAAAATTAGTCGGGTGTTGTGGCAAGCACCTGCAATGTGGGGAAAATGGGGGGATTGCTGCCTAAGAGTAAAAAATCTCAGCCAGTAGAAAGATGTTGTTTTTTAGTTCTATTGCAGAGTATAGCGAATAGAGTTAATAATAGAATATTGTACCTTCTAAAATTACTAAGAGAGTAAATTTCAAATGGTCTCATCACATAAAATGTTAGGTATTTGAGGTGACTAATACATTAACTAGCTTGATTTAATGATTCCACATTGTATTCATAAATCATCGCATTCCTTTGTACCTCACAAATTTATAAAAACATACACGGTCAATTTAGAATTTTTTTTTTTTTTTTTTTTTTGAGACAGAGTCTCGCTCTGTCGCCCCGGCTGGAGTGCAGTGGCCAGATCTCAGCTCACTGACTGCAAGCTTCGCCTCCCGGGTTCCCGCCATTCTCCTGCCTCAGCCTCCCGAGTAGCTGGGACTACAGGCGCCCACCACCTCGCCCGGCTAGTTTTTTTTTTTTTTTTTTATTTTTTTAGTAGAGACGGGGTTTCACCATGTTAGCCAGGATGGTTTCGATCTCCTGACCTCGTGATCCGCCCGTCTCGGCCTCCCAAAGTGCTGGGATTACAGGCTTGAGCCACGGCGCCCGGCCTAGAATTTTTAAAAAGAGAAAAATACTTTGCAGCAACTGCTGGTTTTTACTTTTTATAGCATTCTCTAGTTTTGAAATATTTACCAAATTCATGAACCCAATACATTAAAAATTATATTGAAATGTCTGTAGAAAGTTTCATAAAATGTGGTTAGAATGATGGAGTGAAATATTTTAGATATCAAGAACATGCATTAATTTAGATTTTTCTTTGAACTAAAATCATACTGATCAAAATATATTAAATCACACAAAAAGAGTCTTAAAGTTTTGTTTTATATTTGTGGAGCTATGTAGTAAATTATGTCCTAAATTTTGTATTTAGTATATTGAATTTTTCGCTGTTTAAATTTGAACTTAATTAAACTACAGTTTTTAAAGAAAAGGTGGATCATGGCATTTTTCTTTGTTCATGTTATGTTTCTGAAGAATATTTGCTAATTGACTTAGTCAACAAGGTAGGTAGTAGGTATGAAGGGGCATATATGAATACAGAGAAGTTTCCGTGTTAAACAATAATACCTGTCAAGTTTCTATGCTCAGCAAAGGACACCAACATGCTTTAATTTTCATTAAATTCATGCAATACATTATCTGACCTCCTCCAACTACCTGTTTTTTTAGAAATTTTCTGTTTCCTTGTGACGCCTATCAATTAACAAAGCTAAAGGCACCAAACACATATATTTTAGCATGAATTCATATCGCTTTTAGGTATGATAAAGCATAACAAAACAGTTTAGTCCACATGAGGTATATAGTACAATCAATTTGAGAGAAGGGCAAACTTGTGCTACCTTCACACTATTATTGATGTGAATGTTTTTTCTCTTATTGCTAGTCTTAATTCAGGGATTTTTTCTATGTTTAAGTACAAATGACGTAGCCAGGATATATATTCAAGTCCACAGGGAAATGTTTTATTCAGCAAGAAATATCTTTAAACCACTTGATGTGTTTTACAAATGAGTTCTTGTAGAAAATAGGATTTTATTTATTAGTAAGAAAAATTGGCAAAATGGTAGTACTCTAATACCATTTTGGCAATGGCTAGGTCAGTAATGTATTATTTGTTTTGCAGGAAGTACTGCAAAATTATAGAAGTAAAAGACATAGTCATTTATTATTTTTCCCTTCAGCAGGGCAGACTAAATATTTTTCAAAATATTTCATTCTTTTGGCAGTTTTAGTTAATTTATTTATCTAGTGCATTTCAGCTAAAAAGCAATATCCACTTTCTTTTTTACTTTTCTATAATATTGAGACATAAAACACAATAATTATTGTAAAGCTATCTACTCATATTTTCATAGCATATGTAGTAGAAAATTTACTTGAAACTTGAATTGCATAGGGAAAAATAAAGATAAAATGTCCACAAGTATATTATACATAAGTGATGCATATATTTGTAGAGTAGAGCAACAAGATTATTCAGTAGGCAATCCAAGATCTAAGATTTGTGCAGTTTTCAATTGTGTGGAGGCAGAAACAAGGAGTAGTAAATTGATTTAGTATGCTGAAGTCTTGGACACTGAACTGTAACAAGAAAATTGAACATATTCTGTTTTATGCATATAAAAGAAGTACTTTTGAAGCTGAGAATTTATTTATTTATTTATTTAACAAATATGTATAAAGTATAAAAGGTATGCTCTATGCCAGGCAATAATCAAAAGGTGAAACAGACAAAATTTATGCGAAGCAGTAAATCAAAAGACAAATCAGACAATACTCTCCATGACTGTAGAGCTTACCTCCTAATTGAGAGTAACAGATCACAGACATTGTTTATTAAAAGGAGATAAGTGTTTAAGAAGAAAAGGAAACAGACGAGGGAAACAGGAACACAGGTTGAAGCTAAGGCATGTGTAGGAAAGTGCAATGTTGCCAATGATATTTGAGAAAGACTTTCAAAAGACCTTTTAAAATTCTACAAAAGGAATCTGACATAAATATTCTTGTTATAGCCCTCCTTAATGCTGCCTTCTTCATCCCCTTCATATTGTCACAAAATCACTTCCTTCGTATTCTTCAGATATTGCCACAAAATCACATTCTTTGTATTCTTTTCAGATTTCTTCCTTCCTTTTAAGATTTGTTGAAATTTCACCTTTCAATGACTTTCATACTGAAAATTTTAATTCTCCACTCTTACATTTAACTCCACTCTCTCCATATTTTCCCTTGAATTTGTTTTGTGCATATATCACCATCTCTTGAACTGTATATTTTGCTTCTAGTCAGAGTATTCTCTATCTTTCCCAAACAGAATATAAATTCCATGAAAGTAGAAATTTCTTTTTCTCCCTGATGCTATAATTATCCCCCTTAAATAGCATTTACAAGGTGCTGAAATATTTATTGAATATATATCTGAAAAAATCAAACTATCATCTTTGGCACAGTCATTTCCTTCACTTCTTACATTCAGTAAACTGTTACATCTTTTTTGTTTTTTTCTCCTAAATATCTCTTTAATTTGCACACATATCTGAATTTTTTTTGACATCAAGAAACCATGCTTTCTCATCTTGACTGCTACAACTCCCTACTACTATTCTCGGCCTCCATCTTTGCCCTTTCAAGTCTCTTCTCTTCATTTTAGCAAAAAGGACCATGTTAAAATGAATATATGATTAACTCATTTCCATTTTTAAAAATTCTTGAGTCCTGGGGTTCTTAAAATAAAGTCCCAAACCCAGAATAATATAGCTATGCCAACCTCTCCAGACTCATGTTCTGCCATTTCCACTCTTTCTTGATATCAAGACCTTACTGCCACTTTTCAGTTGACTAAAATCACAATTTTTTTTTTTCTTTTTCCCCTTTCTCTGGTGTTTTTCGTATAACAAACCTACTCCTAGAATATCTGCTCATGGTCACTTCCCCTCAGCTGCCCCCGCTTGTATGGCAATTCATTTTCTCGGGAAAGGTTTCTCTATCCCCTAGAACTTTGGTCTATAATATTACTCATATCCCTAAGCTTTTCATTTATAGCCCTCATCTCATCTTACAAACATAGATTTGAGAGATTGTTTTATTAATTTCTGTCTCCTCTGTGGATTGTGTGCTTGATGAGAATGGAAATTATTTCTGGTATGTTCGCCATTTTGTCCTTGGCACTTTTTACAGAATAGAGGTTAAAGAATAAAACCAATCAACCAAGCAAACAAACAAAGATGAACAAGAGTAGTTTGGATTCTTTGCAAATAGAGTGACTGACAAGAACAGGAAAATGTGACAGGATTAACACTGGCAAAATTAAGAATGAAAATCTGGTGGAGTCACTACCCTCTAATGCTGGTTCAGGTAGGCTGGCTGAATAATACTCGAATAGTAAGACCATATGAAATAAACAAGTAAATGAAGTTTTGAAACTTATGTAAGTCCACACACAAAGACTATATAAATCCAATGGAGGACTTCCATATTTCTGTTATTATTTTTTCTTTTTCATTATACTTGATATTTTTGAAACTGAATTTTGTTACAGTCCATTAGCCTATCGTTACATGCTGGTATGATGAGATTGCACTGAAATGCATAACATAATATTTTTAGCATGAGCAACTGAAATTACAAGGTTTCATGGATAGTATGCTGTGGAGATTGCTTCAGCTTGGCCTTGATGCTGAGTTTGTGAGCAGGTAGCTTGTTGTGATAGAGTGAGATAAAATTGGTGCCCAATCATTGGAGAAAGTTGTAATGATGTATGAAATGAAAAATCCCTGCCCACTCAGTGCAAAGAGAATACAAACTCTCTTTTGCAATCACTGCTATGCTATTTTCTCTAAATTATCATTCAACTGCAGAAAAATGAAAAGTCCATGGCAAAACCAAAACTTGGAGTTTTTCAGGGAAAGTGAGAGGTAAGATTCTTTGGGGGATTTGGGAAAATGAAAAAGTAGGTATTTCACTGTAAGCAAAAGTTTATTTTTCACCATGAATATACTCCCACTTAAATAAGCTCCAATCATAACCCAATAAAACACACATGTGCACACACAATGCATGCATGCATACATACATGCACACACACACACACACACCCCATAGAAAACTACCTATCCTGAAAAAAACACTTTGAAACCATGTATGTGGAAAACTCAATTCTATAAACTATTTTAAGCAACCTTTATGATTTTTTTTTCTTTATAATGCTTTGGAGAAGATAAGAGGAGTTCTTAATTAATTAAGGAGAATGAAGTGTATAATATGTTTGTAGTAAGTATTATGGAGAATAATAAAATGTAGAGGAGAATTGAAAGAGTGTCATGAAAGTTTTTATTATAAGTAAGTTACCCAAAGAAACGTTCACTGAGACTTTCCTGAGAAAAGCCTTGAAGAAGGCAAGGGAGCAAGCCATGTCACTATTTGGGAAAAAGTACATTTCAAGCACAGAGAAAAAGAAGGTAAATAGGCAAGGGAGGGCCTGAAATATTTGGGACTACTAGTGAAATAAGCATGGATATGCAAATTGAGTTAGAGAGAAACTGGAAAAATAGATGAGAGAGTTAATGGGAGGAGGCAGTCATGTAAAAAGTTGTAGGTTATTGTACACTCTTTGTTTTATTCTCAAGTAGGAACACATTGCAAAGTTTGTAGCTATGCAGTGGCACGGTCAGGAGTGTTTAAAGAGAAACACTCAGGTTGCTTTATGGAAAAATGAAAATAAGTCAGGAAATAGTGCATTAATTCAGGAGAGATGAAATGATAGCTTATACTAGGATGAAAGCAGTAGAAGTGATGTTAGAAAACATAAAGCAGAAGAAAGAAAAATGAATCTAAAACTGTTTTTTCTCTACTGCAATCATGTTTTATTTTATTTTATTTCTTTTTTAAATTTCAACTTTTAGATACAGAAGGTACATGTACAGGCTTCTTACATGGTATATTGCACCCAGGTAGTGAACACAGTACTCAATAGTTTTTAAACCACACCTGGCTCCCTTTCTCACCCCTGTAGTAGTCCACAGCATGTCTTGTTCCCATGTTTACGTTTATGTGTGCTCAATGTTTAGCTCCTAATTACAAGGAGAAACATACACTATTTAGTTTTTTTGTTCCTGTGTTAATTCACTTAGGAATATGGCCTCTAGCTTTATCCATGTTGCTGGCAAAGGAAGTGATTTCATTCTTTTTCATTCTTTTTTTTTTTTTTTTTGTGGCTGTGTAGTAGTATTCCATAGTGTATATGTACCACATTTTCTTTATTCAATTCAGCATTGATAGGCACCTGGATTAATTCATATCTTTGTGAATAAATGTTCACTTTATTGTGAATAGAGTGGTGACGAATGTATGAGTGGATACATCTTTTTATACAATGAGTTTATTCTCCTTGGGGTATACACTCAGTAATGGGATTGCTGGGTAGAATAGTAGTCCTATTTTAACCTCTTTGAGAAATTGCCAAACTGCTTTTCTCAGCGGCTGAACTCATTCACATCCGCATCAACAGTGAATACGTGTTCCCTTTTCTCTGCAGCCTCATCAGCATCTGTTGTTTTTTGACATTTTAATAAGAGCCATTCTGACTGGTTGAGATGGTATCTCATTGTGGTTTTGATTTGCATTTTTCTGATGATTGGTGATGATGATTCAGATAATTTCCATTTTTCTGATCATATGTTTGTTGGCTGCTTGTGTGTCTTCTTTTGAGAAACGTCTGTTCAGGTTCTTTGCCTATTTTTAGTGGGGTTATTTGTTTTTTGCTTATTGATTTGTTTAAGTCCCTTATAGATTCTGGATATTAGACCTAAGTTGGATATATAGCTTGCAAATATTGTCTCCCATTTTCCAGGTTGTCTGCTTGCTCTGTTGATAGTTTATTTTGCTGTGCAGAAGCTGTTTAATTTAATTGGGTCCCACTTGTCCATTTTTGTTTTTATTGCAATTGCTTTCAGGGACTTAAGCTAAAATTCTTTGTGAAGGCTGATACCAAAAAGGCTATTTACTAGGTTTTTTTTCTAGGATTTGTATAGCTAAAGCTGTTTTACATGAGTAACATTAACTACTCTGAATGAGAAAAAGGAAAACAGGGACTAATCCAGGTAAGTTTTAAACAGAATTTTTATAACATATCCTGAAACTAATGACAAACAATTTTTCAAACAATTATAAAATTTTAGTTACTATGTTTCACAGGCGTGTTTTTTTTGTTTGTTTGTTTTGTTTCTTTTTTGCAGTGGTTTGAATTAGGGAATCGCAATTAATATTCTGTGTCTTCTAGGAAGGCTGTAATAAATACATATATTGAAGATAATATAATATGAGCCAAGTTTCTAATTTTTGGAGAAGGATGTTACATACACAAAAGGGGGAGGAAAGTCTAAAATAAATCTTAGGGTATTAGATTGGAATTTAATATATCAGCATAAATTCAAATATAGTCATGTGGCACATAACAATGTTCAGGTCACCAGTGACCAAATACATGATGGTGTTTCCATAAGATTCTAATATTGTATTTTTACTATACCTTTTCTATGTTTAGATATGTTTAGATACACAAATACTTATTACTGTGTTACAATTGCCTAAGTATTCAGTACAATATAATGTTATACAGGTTTCTAGCCTATATAAGCATAACAAGCTACACTCTGGAGCCTAGGTATGTAGGAGGCTATTCCATTTGTTTTGTATAAGTACACTCAATCATATTTGCACAATGACAATATCACCTAACAATGTGTGTTTTCGATGTTAAGGGATGTATGGCTGTAATGGATATAGAAATATATACATATATAAGCACACACATATTTCCTGTTTTTGTTTTTTCTCTGAGAAAGCATACAAACGATACCTTGATAACAATGAATATCCCTGGTGCCCAGGTGTTCTGATTTAAATACTACTTGCCACTGAAACAAGGAAAAATGATTCCAGGGATGTGTAATAAAGTGTTGAGGGACTGACAGGAACATGTCAAAGGACATAGAGGCTAGCTTGAAGTAGGCTTCACTGACCAAATCAATTTGAACATCAGATCAAAAAATGATAGTAATGCATTATAACTCATAGACTATTATACAAATCTGTAAGTCCATAAAAATATAAACATAAATCTAATTAATAGGGAAATAAAACATTTATTTACAAGAGACTTCCAACTAATTAACCAATAAATGTAGACAACAGGATGTAGTTAATCCATCACAATTTGGCAGTCATCAGTTACAATTGATTCAATCAAGAATCATCAATGGAAGCTAAATGCAGTAAGTAAAAGTTTGATGAGGAACAGGATGTTGATATAGTATCACAGTATCTCCCCACCAATTACTCACTAATTGCAAGGAATAAAACACTATCTTTACAGAGGATGAACCTGACAGGCATCATTTGAAACCAGTGATCAAAATTAACATCACCAATAATGAGTCAAACTTACATTATGTATTTTCTCACGTTATGCATTGGCAAATTCATAACATCACTGTACGGCACTTGTGCCAAAAATTGATAACCTGAATCTCAATGAAAAAATGTTGGCTGGGCGCGGTGGCTCAAGCCTGTAATCCCAGCACTTTGGGAGGCCGAGACGGGCGGATCACGAGGTCAGGAAATTGAGACCATCCTGGCTAACAGGGTGAAACCCCGTCTCTCCTAAAAATACAAAAACTAGCTAGGCGAGGTGGTGGGCGCCTGTAGTCCCAGCTACTCGGGAGGCTGAGGCAGGAGAATGGCGGGAACCCGGGAGGCGGAGCTTGCAGTGAGCTGAGATCAGGCCACTGCACTCCAGTCCAGGCGACAGAGCGAGACTCTGCCTCAAAAAAAAAAAAACAAAAAACAAAAAACAAAAATGTTAAGACAAATTCTAGCAAATGACCACCTCTTACTCTGAAGGTCAAGACAGTGAAAGACAAAACTAGGACTTAGGAAGTATCCTGAATTGTAGGTGACTAAAGTAACCTAGCAAGGAAATGCAGTATGTATTTCCTGATTTTAAGAATTATACTGTGGTTATGTCAAGACATGTAATTGTTAGGAAATACATACTGAAATATTTAGAATAAAAGCCATAATGTCTGTAACTTACTCTCAGATGGTTAAAGGTTAATAAATACTCACAGAGAAAGATTAAAGCAAGTAGGCCAAATTTAAATAAATGCTTGGATCTGTTTAAAAAAGGTTTATAAAAGTTCTATGTACAATTCTTGCATCTTCTTTTTGAAATTTGAAGTTAAATAAAAATAAAAGCTTAATAAAAAAATTTGTTGGACTTCTTTATTCTTTTAGGAAGAAATAACATCTCTGCAATATTAAATCTTCCAATGTGGGAAGAGTCTACTAACTGCAAACTCTATTCTTTTTTTCTTTTTGGAAATATTTATCTCTTTTTTTGTTATTTCACAGCAAGATTTATTAATACATCCGGAAGAAAGAAATAAAAATCATTTTGTCACACTATATACAGATAATACATAGTGTTTTTTATACACGCATTAGATCAGTTTTTACACAAGAAAAATATACATAAACATGTAAACGTTTGCATATAAAGACCCTTCAATTAAACAAGGACGAGGTGACAAAAGGAGACCAATCCATTATTATTTCATCAAAGTTTTTAAACAGTAATATAGTACATTCATTGAGAAAGATTTCTATTTCACTCAGTACAGTTTTATAGTTTCCTAGAAAGATGTCTTGTTCATACTTTATAAAATTATTTTCAAGCAGTTTTCAGTTGTGGCTTCCATTGTAAATGGATGGAATTTATTTATTTATTTATTTATTTACTTATTTTGAGATGGAATCTTGCTCTGTTGCCCAGCCTGGAGTGCAGTGGTGGGATCTCAGCTCACTGCAAGCTCCACCTCCCGGGTTCACGCCATTCCCCTCCCGAGTACCTGGGACTACAGGCTCTAGCCACCACACTTGGCTAATTTTTTGTATTTTTTGTAGAGACCGGGTTTCACTGTGTTAGCCAGGATGGCCTCGATCTCCTGACCTCGTGATCTGCCCACCTCGGCCTCCCAAAGTGCTGGGATTACAGGCGTGAACCTCTGCTCCTGGGTGTAAATGGAATTTTTAAATCAAAAGTTAAATTTTGATGTTTATATATTTTCCTTATATATAGCTATACAAATAATTATGTCTTAATAAGTCTAATAGTTTGTTATTTAATTTTTTTTATTTTGTGGGCATATAATTATATTATCTGAAAGAAACAAAAATATGTTTTATTTTTCTTCTTTTTAAAATATGTTAGCAAAACATTCATAATAATCTACCACAGGAGGGATAGGAAAAAACTCTTTATACTGATGATCCTAATTATGAAAATTCTAATATTTATTATGACTACACATTTACAAATATTTATATTGTTTAAGAAATGAGAGGTATGTGTAACCAAGAATTTAAATTTCATCCATACTCACAGACTTATTTGTAAGTTTCTTCATGGAAGAAGAAGAAATAATGTTGTGCTAGGTAGTCATTTTGATATTTAGCAAATATTTGTATAGAATGTACGTGAACTTTATCTTTCTTAAGTTTATTTGTTTATTTATTTATTTATTTATTTATTGAGTCAGAGTCTCACTCTGTTGCTCATACTGGAGGGTAGTGGCGAGATCTCTGCTCAAAGCAAACTCCGCCTTCTGGGTTCAAGCGATTCTCCTGCCTCAGTCTCCTGATTAGCTGAGATTACAGGCACCCACCACCATGCCCAGCCAAAGTTTGTGTTTTTAGTAGAGACAAGGTTTCACCATGTTGGCCAGGCTGGTCTCTAACTCCTGACCTCAGGTGATCCACCCGCTTCTGCCTTCCAAAGTGTTGGGATTATAGGCATGAGACACTGTGCCCAGCCACCTTTCTTAAGTTTTAACATTACTTGGCCATAAAAACTTTTAAATTCTTAAATATCAACACTTTTCATTTTATGCAACATAAAGCAGGTGAGCTAATATTTACTAAGTTCTTTGCTTCTTTGAGTAGGTCTTAGGACTAAATAAGTCATTGGTTATGTTATCGTTTCTGTTGAAATAGCCATGGACCAGAAAGCAACAGCTTTTGTTCTGACAGAAAGGAGCAGGGAAAAGAAGCAAAATAAAAGTCAATGAGACTTGGTCCAGGAATAAGACTACTGAGATTGGCACATCTGCCTTTTTACATGATAACCTTGAAGTCCAAACTGTCCTGCAACAAACATGCTTGAGATTTCTTGAAAATAGTTTCTTTGTGATTTACAAAAAAAAAAAGTGTAAAAATAAAGTTCTTCGGCCGGGCGCGGTGGCTCAAGCCTGTAATCCCAGCACTTTGAGAGGCCGAGACGGGCGGATCACTAGGTCAGGAGATTGAGACCATCCTGGCTAACACGGTGAAACCCCGTCTCTATTAAAAATACAAAAAATTAGCCGAGCGTGGTGGCAGGTGCTTGTAGTCCCAGCTACTCGGGAGGCTGAGGCAGGAGAATGGCATGAACCTGAAAGGTGGAGCTTGCAGTGAGCCGAGATCGCACCACTGTGCACCAGCCTGGGCGACAGAGCGAGACTCCGTCTCAAAAAAAAAAAAAAAAAAAAAGTTCTTCAAAACCCCTAAATCCTATGGCTTAGAACTCTCATCATTTAAGAGTGTCTTGTTAAAAGCTGCTGCAGCCATCTTGGGTCCCTAAATAAAAGACAAGAGATCATGGAAATGGGAATTTAGCACACTAATGCCTTTGAAGTAATCTATAACCACCTCCAAATTCTGAAATAATACAACTAACCCATTATTCGCCAGATATTGTCCTGTTAGAAGCTGAGCAAAACTTATCTGTAATGGTAAACATGGCAGAGATCCAAAGCAGTGAAATAATGGCCAAATAGGGTCATTAACATGGTAGCTACCGCCAGCCACAACCATCCCAAGTGGGATAACGTGAGATCATAAGAATCCCTTAAGCTGGAACTGGTGAAAAAAAAAAAAAAAAAAGAACATGGGGAAGTGGAATATAAAGAAATTGATACTTTTCAGATGTCAATTGTAAAAGTTGGCTTTGTTTCTGTTATTTCTATGCTCAATGAATATATATCACTTTGATTTTAAATACTTAAATGCCAGGACTGGAAAGTGCAAGTCAATTAATACAAGAAGATAAGTAACACACTCTCTTAATTGCTCTAGCCGGGCTATGAAATGTTACAGGAAATTAACCCAGTCACAGTTGTTTGTACATAATACTGTTATGAGGAAGAGGAAGAGTAAATATAAGCAAAATATAGGAGAACACAGATGTTTTATTAACTTTAGCACTATTGTTGCAAGAGATTATGTTATATTTTTAAGTAGTTGTTATCTCATTTAATACCTAAACCACTTCTACTATAGGCATTACTAGCATGTTTTAAGGTGGGAAGATTGAGGGTTAGAGAGGTCATGTAATTTGTCCTGGATGACACAACTAACAAGCACTGGAATCAGGGTCAGGAATCTGTTCTCCACATCATCAAAGTCAGCACTTTTAACTGTCACGCTACAAGAAGTTTACATTACATTATCTTTTTTTCTGACCCCTGGGAAGTTGAAACAAAATATTTTCCTTGACTCTGTGCTGCAAAACTGTCAAATTGAAGAATGTCTTCTTTAACAATATCTTTGAGCTGCTTTATTAAATAAGCCTGCTTAAAGTCTTCAGAACTCTGCTAATTCTCACTTACTTTTCGACTTACTGTCCATAATTCAATAATCAAACGAGTTTATTAGGGCTACAGTTTGTTATTATTCTTTGGAAAAAAAGCAGACAGTTGATACTTACATTGCTAAATAATGTTTGTCTCCAAGCCTAAAATAATTACAAACATAGTACAGAAAGAAGCAAAGGGACAGATCAGAAGACAGGAGGTTGTCTTTAGCTGAAAACAAGCAATTAAGAAAGGAGGCAAAGATGAGTTTCAGAAAATAGAAATCAAAAGATTATATGTTAATAAATGTGTTTTTTAAACAAATTATTGAGATTATGTATATATAAGAAAAGAAACAGCTAAACTTTTAGGGCAGCATAGGTTCAATAAATGTGTTAGTTCTATACTGTTAGATTAGAAGAATGTATATGTATAATACTTCATGATTTTATAAAAACATTTTACAAATTTATCTTACTATACATAATATAAGAAACTAGAGTGCATTAAATACATATGAAGTTCAGATAAAATAATTCATTAATTATCTCTAGAGAATGACATCATCTGGCTTAAGATACAATGATTTCAAAATATAAATCAATCATTAAATTCTAACAGGCCAAACAGGTTACATTGTTTAATAAAAGTTTGTGTTGATTTAAAGATTTAAGAGTTAGAAAAATAGCTAATCTGGAATTGTAGCATGAAACAACAACAAAGACAGCAACAATAATCTTTTGTAGTTTAGATAAAATTTAAGTCATATGAAAAAGATAGGATTGGTAATGCTGATATAATGCAATTTGTGTGAAAGAGGCAAAGAGATTTCAAATAAATATAGTATTAAAGTGCACCAACATTATAAATTTTCTCTGCTTTCTACCTAGGTGACATTGCTCCTACTGAGCAACTGTACTCTTCTAATTCTCAAATTAACAGGTCTTTGATTTTTCTGTTCAGTCCTTGGTTTTATGTGTGGACCAGATGAGATGTTGTGCATGAGAAGTAGACAAGAAGCAGGAGCTGTATTCTTTATAAGCTTGGATCATTTCAGTCCATCAAATGTTGATACAGACCGTGCACATTGCCACTTATCCGTGCAGCAGCCATGCTGACAATTTCTTAAGGTACGGCCAGGTCTACTAGGTCAGCTTCTCCAACTCCTGAGCAAGGAGTTTGTTTGACTCCCTGGTGATGATGTCCTTGTCACTTTCAAGTCACATCTCAGAAGTTGTATAGTCAAAGATGGTGAGAGATCTTCATGGGGTTCCAGTCCAACCTCAAAGGTTCCAGCTTATTATATCATGTTTCAATTAATATCTGTCTTCTCATAATTAGCCATTATCTTTCCTTCCTGACTGCCTCCTCTTCTTCCTATAAACACTAGCATTACAGGCAGAAAAATCAAATTTACATAGAAAGCTTTACTGGAATAACCAGTATCCAAATTGTATAAGGGCAATATATAGGCATATATATACACATATAATTATATTTACCTTGGATATCATACTAATATTATAATTTCTGTATCTGGATATATATCAATTTTATGTAATTCTTCAATAACTGTTTCTCTTATATGTTATGTTCTATTATGATGTCCTAAAACTTTTTTATTATATTCAGAAAAAAATTATAATCCTAGCTTTAAGAAAAAATAATACTCTTTGACTCTTTCTGCTCTGCTATTAAGAAAACTTATTTATTTTCCAGTAACTCAAATAGCTTTAAAAAAATGGAAGCCGGTTTTCATTCACGGTTGTAGGGTTCTTTGTTATCCTCCTGAGTCCATTAATTATGCCTGTTTTAAATTATCTTTCTTCTAATACTATTTGGTTCTTTCCCCACTATGTCAGATTCTTGTGAAGAATTTGGTGCAGCTAGGTGTGTTGACTCATGACTATAATCCCAGAACTTTGGAAGGCCGAGGTAGACAGGTCACTTGAGCCCAGGAGTTGAAGACCACTCTGGGCCACATGGTGGAACTCCATCTCTACAAAAATACAATTATTATTTGGGCTATGCCCAGTTAATTGACTTGTGCCCATGGTCCCAGCTAATCGGGAGGCTGAGGTGGAAGGATCACCTGAGCCTGGGAGGTCAAGGCTGCAGTGAGTATTGATCACACTACTGCACTCCAGCTTGTGTCTCAAAAAAAAAAAAAAACAAAAACAAAAACAGAAATAATAAAAAAAATTGGTGCTGTTTATTCATTTCAATTACTTATTCATTTTTATTATTTTTCTTAAATACTTACCAATTTGTGGTTTGGTGTTTTACACTGTATATTCATTTCTTATATTCCTGATTGAGGACACCTGTTTTCATGTCAAATGGTAAAAGGGAAGTGGGAGAGGCTCTGGGCAAGGTATGTGGTAGAAATGTTTCCCTTGGTGCCTACGATGCCTGCCATTCATCTCAGCCATGCCTTGTCAGTCACTGCTTCAGCATTTGAGTGAATGTTTCTGCTACTTAATATTCTTTAATATGTGATAGTGTTGTGTGGGGCAGTCTATCTGGTTACCCCAAGTTACCTCCTCATTTCTCCCTCTTATTTGTCACAGGTTCTGCCCCTAATCTTCTCCCATTTACTTGTGCCTGTTACTTGTTTCCCCAGTATCTAATGCATAGCAGAAGCATAGTAAATGTTCATGAAATTGAACTGGATGTGTCGAGGTAACCCTGGCTGAGTGTATAGCACAGATGTTACTCAAACAGTTTCTCACTTGGGATAGGATTTAAGTGGATGATTCCTCAGTGTTCTTGTAATGTTTAAAATGTATGATTCAAATCACTGTGTATGATTCTGTGTTGCTTGGGACTGTCAAGGTAATATCTTCCTTACTGCTTTGTCTCTTTAAATTTTCTTGATAATTAAATTTAAAAAAAGAACATAAATAAAGGAACGTGCCCCCCAGAACTTTTCATTATTAATGTTCCATGACTAAATTGGAAATCTGCTACTGTACCCCAAGGGGGTGATTAATTTAGCAGACTAAGAGTTTTGATTAAAAAGGAATGAAATGTCTGACATGTAGTCTATTTATCAGTTATTATGATATTAAAATGTTGTAATCATTGTGGTGCCTAAATTAAGACTTCGCAGCCTAAATGTCATTTCATTTTGCTTCTTTTGATTTGGTGATGTTTTATGGGTTTATTATCTGCGAATATGTATGCATGAGCATGTGTGAATGGCACACATTCTTACTGATCTTCAAAGAAAAATAATGCAGCATGAAAGCTTTCTGACACAAGTAGTGTTCCCTATATCTCCATGTTTTAGGAGAAATGAGGAATATGCAGAGAATCTTACAACTCTTAATTTAGCTGATTATTTTAAAAATTCAGATGTGATTGTGAAATATATTCTATTGATATTAAGCAGCAAAAATATTAACTAGAATTTATAATTTAAAGTTTTCTTTTCATATGAGACTAATTTTATTAGGCACAAATATTAAAATAAAAATTATATAATATCAATAATTTTAATGTTATCACTACTTTCAAAATAAACTACATAGAAGCAAGGAAAAAATCAGTATAAGTTTTTAGATAATGCTCATTCAGTAAGTATAACCTGGTTGGATTCTTTTAAGCCTATAGAATATGCTAAAGATTCAAATGTTAATGAAAACATAAAATAAATATCATAATACAATTTTGAATATTGATTTTGTAATTTACAAAAATATTTGCTCTATTTTAACCTCTCTCTTCCCAAATAATTTTACTGCCTATCCCCACTTGAAGAATTAAATAAAATAGTATTTCCTTACAATCTCTCTCTCTCTCTTTCCCTTTTTTTGCCTCCCTCAATATGGAATCACAACCAGTGTTTTTTATTGATTTCTAAGCAACTTTCAAAACATAACCTAAGTAAGAGTGATTGACTGAGTTGCTCTTTCTCAATCTTATTTCTAAGCCAGTTTTAAAGATTTAAAAGGCTCAGACCTGGAACCAGACAGGTTATATTTGGAGGAATAATGATCCAATTCTTCACACTTCTTTCCACCCCAATTTATAGATTCAAAAATGATTCCATATCTTGTGAATAAAGAAGCAAGAAAGCAGTAGGATCCCAGAATAAAAATAAGGTCATCAGAAAAAAAACAACACTCACTCAGTTTGAGACACTATTCAACTCCTGTGGACTCCAATTTCAAAGACTCAAGTCATTCAAAATCCCCAAATAAAAGATAGTCTAGGATACTCAAGCAGATCTGAGTGGCATGGAAGAGAAAAATATCCCAACCCCTAAAATTGCCAAAGAGGGACTAGACAGAATAAACACATGATCTCCCAACCAATCTAGGGCAAAAGTGAAAATCATATTTAATTCTTTTCCTATGCCCACACAGTAAAAGTTATTTGGGGTGTGTGAAAAGTGATCATAATTAAAATAATGTAACAATAATTAATACTCATCTCACCATACTGTATCAAACACCATGAAAATTAACTTCTATATATTTTATTATTCAAATTTTATAATGAGGTAGATAATAACATTGTCTTCATTTTATAGCTTCATTGCCCTTCGTAAGTAAATTATCCACGATAAGATAAATAGACAGAAGAGAGAGGACTCCTATCACCAAAACCCAGGATCTTAATTGCTACTAACAGTACATATGCTCTGAGTATTAGTAGCTGCTAATTGACTTACACATAGACTTCTCCCCAGTATTGTGCAAACTGAACTGCTAATCTGGGACTGCTCTATGATTCAAAAATCAAAGACCAAATACTACGTATCAGAGAGCCTTCCTTGTAATAGATGTTTGGCATCTGACTTGCTTGTTTGTCTCATCTATTCAGTTTTAGAGATGGTCTTAGATTAATGTGGTATAAGAGTGATGAGAGGACTGATTTTATAATTCTAAATACCTGAGAGGGAATCATGTCTATGCCACAAACTAGCTACATGAGACTTTTATCAGTCACTTCTCTTTCCTGGCCTTTCAGTTTCTTCACATGTAAAATGCCTTCTAGATTAATCTGTAAATGTATATGCCTTCTAGATTGCCTTTTAGATTAATCTGTAAATGCATATGATAATAAATGCAAGCTGTGTCATGCTGTGATTGACACAGAATATGAAATCAAATATGGTAGATATATTACTAAAGATTCCTTATTTCTGAGAATGGAAGATAATATCAGCCACTTCACTTTTTCTGCTTTATTTCAGATTCTAGCTGGAATTCCAACCTTCATACCATTTACATGTGTATTTGTTCTCTTTCTCTCTCTCTCTCTTTCTCTTCCTCTCTCTCTGTCTCTCTTTTTTTTTCTTTGAGACAGGGTCTCACTTGGTAGCCCATGCTAGAGTGCAGTGACCAGATCTGAATTCATTGCAAACTCCACCTCCTGGGCTCAAGTGAGCCTCCAAACTCAGTCTCCCCAGGAGCTGGGATTACAGGCACATACCACTACGCTCAGCTACTTTTTGTATTTTCTTTGGAGACAGGGTTTCACCCTGTTGCCCAGGCTCTCAAAGTGCTGGTACTACAGACGTGAGCCACTGCATCAGACCGTGTTTTCTCTTTTAATCCTTACAAGAGGGTGGGCATCAGGATGGATAAGGAGGAAGTTGAGAGTTGGAGATTTTACAGAATGTGAATGAAAATTAAGGGCTTCCTAATCTATATCCTGTCTGTTCAGATTGTACTTCACAGTGTTTCCTTGTGCCCAGTGAACTTTTGCCACTCCTCTCTGAAATATTCATCAGCATTTCAAGTCTCTTATACCTTAAGAGCTCCCTCAATAAATACTGATAAAGAGAAGTTTGAAAACTGCAAACCTAGACACTGAATATTCCAAAAACTTCCCATTTTTTAGTTTCAATTTCAATGTTGCCCTTCTTCCCAACAGAAAAAAAATAGGAAAGTCTTTAGTGGTAGGCCATTCACTCTTAATAGATCTTGTATTAGATTTAGATTTAGTATTTGCCTCTGGATAACTTGTCTGGACAAGTTGTTTCTCTCTCTTTTTTTTTAAATCTCCCCCATTTATTATTTTACTTTTTATCCTGTGACAATTTCTAAGCAAAATTAATAAAGCTAAGTAGTTAAAAAAGAAAAGAAAAAGAAATAGTGTTCACAGACATGCAACACATAGAGATCTGGAGCAAATAAAAAGAAGCAACCTTTAGATGATCAAAGGAAAAAAAATAACCAGCTACAACACATATTACTGCCAGGTTCTGAGTTTGAGAAAATAAACTGAAATGGCCCAGGTTGAAGAGAGATAGTTCTACTTTTTTAGGCAAAGTTGCAGACAGCTGGTTAAAATAAAGTAGATCCATTATGCTCTCTTGATCTTGAAAGGAAGTAGGGAGTGTTTGTCTGAAAAAGATTTTTTTTTTTTTTTTGTAAGAAAGGAGCAACTCTGACTTGAGAACATCTTTCTGTCATAGACTGACAGAGGCTAAATATACTCTCCAATTAGGATATCTGTTTTAATTCTATAATAAATGCTTTCAGGGAACTCTGGAAAATGTAGCCACTTTTTCTTCTCACCTCAAGGTTGCCTTGGGTTTACTGCCGTCATTAGTGGAAACTGTAAAGCTAAGCCAATGATTCCATGTGTATTTCATGGTCTGAAGAGCTCAAAGAAAAGTTGGTTACCTTCCTTGCCCCTCTTCTTTTACAGTTATTGGGGTCTGCCGTGCAAGCAGCGATTCCTGGTGGTCTGCTTGCATTTCTCTGCTCACTAGATTAAAACCTGGGATGAAACCCAGAGTGACAAGAACTTTACACTGGAACTAAACAAGACTTTAAAATCTACAAGCCTGTTGCCATTTCATATTTATTTAATGCACAGAAAGTTTTGTATTCAGACACAGTGTGGGGATAGTGTGATAAGCATCATGCAAACAAAGATCAGTTCTTTCGCATATTTACGTTCTTATGAGACACAAAATCATACCTACAGCAGCTGTGGATTTTATGCTTGGGCTATTTTGTTTTGTTGAGTTTATTTTCTTTATCACTATTTTTCCTTTGCTAAGAGCAGCGTTTCAGGGAAAGGGAACATGGATAGCCTCAAAACAGATTAGTAGACATTTGATTGGAGATACATTTGGAATAAAATGAAAGTAAAGTAACTTATTGTGTGTGATTGGATACAAATAGGCAAGTGTGACACAACAAATTATGTATGAGAGTGCTAATGGGAAAGGGGGAGAAGAATGTCAAGAATAGTCCAGAAAATAAAGTTGTTTCTGGCGTAAATTGAATTCCTGTTTGAGTATGCAAAGAAATAAATGATATTGAATTGGACAGCACTAATATTATGAGTTCTACTCTAACTCCACGGATAGCAGCTTATCCTTTTCTGTAAACATCATTTTTAGTTCCCCATGGAACAGATATGGGGAAATGATAGTGCTATTGTCTCATTTTTATTTGTGCCATCATCATATTGCCTTTTAAGAAGCATCATTTCTATCCTCTGGGATACTCTGGAGGAAAGTAATGAGAGATTACAGTAATCTCTGTTCACTGAGGCAGCAGAAAATACCTGTAACTCTTTGTCTTTCTCATATCTATTTAAATTTAAAGTTACTAGATGAAAAGTCTGTAGATCAACAATATATACTCCCTTATATGATGATCATTCAATTCTTATCAGTAATGCTCAAGGTGGTTTCTGGACTTTGTGCATTTTTATACATTCTAACCTCAAGTAAGACGTGGAACCAAACACCAGGGCATTTGCGTCTTTACTTAGAGGATGAGCAAAGCATTTGTTTTCATCGTCATTTTGGTCTTAACATTGCAGTGTCATACATTTCTGTATATTTTTACAGAAATCTTTGAGAATGTTTTTCCTTGATACAAGAAAGAAAATGGAGAGAAAAGATCAAGGCAGTGTGTTAAGTATCAGAAACAAATTTAACTCAATACTCACTGAAATCTTTTCCTCTACTTCCTCGGAAAATGGAAATCTACCTTGCATATTTCAGTTCGATATCACTTTCATTATAAGCTTGTTAGTAAAGAAGGGTTTGTTCCATTCCCCCATCCCCCACCCACCCCCGGCCCAGAATCATTTTATTTGTATCTTACATATGTGTTAGAATAAACATTCCGACAGTTTGCATGGAAGATTGATTTCCCATGCTGAAAACAATATAGCAAGCAACAGTGAGCTCTGTCTGTGGCATGAGAGTTAGAAACAGCCTCAAAAATCCCAGGGAAATGAACCTCTGTAGAAGACTTTACAAGAGATGAATGTTTCCCTTTATCATGACCGGCAATGATGTTGCTAAACAGAAATATGCATTTTGCATAATTGCCAATGCAGCTGCAGCACTCTATCTGGGATTCTGACTTCAAATGGAGATGCAATTGAGTATATCAGATAGACTCCAAAGGTATAGCAGCAACCCCCATTTGGTTATTCCAAAAATTTCTTAAGAGACTCCTGACAGCCATTTGAAATCTATGTAAATTATTGCTTGGTGTCCAATGGATCAAAGTGAATATGACTCCATTTGAAGTAGGCTCCCAAACTTAAAAGAGCTTTTTAGAAACACACTTAAAAGAATTTTCTGGATTTCTTTTACAGTCAGAAAGGGGAATAATTATTAAAAGTACTTTTGCATATTGTCTTTTAATATATCTGAAAACTGTAGAGGCACCCTTCTAAAGACCAGGAAAGCTCTTTGTAATTGTTGTAGTCAAAATACAGACTAGGTGTCTAGCAAATAAGTACTGGATATCAATTTCTGCTTGTTCAACCCAAGAAACTCCTTTTATTTTTTACTATAAGATCTGTGTATATTCGAGCCACATTAGGATCAGTGATTGTTAAGTTGCTGGCAGCACATTTCCACCTGCCTGATAAGAAGAGAGCCAATATTTTCTACACAATATATATAAGCAACTTTTGCTTCTACATTGTGTGTATCTACTTCTAAGCCTCAAATTCTTCCTAGAAGCACCTTTGTCTTATACAGGTTTTCTCATTATAATTCTATAATTCTAGTTCTTATGCTTATTTTATCTTATGCTCTAGTTCTTATAATTCTATAATTCTAGTTCTTGTGCCTATTTTTCTAAGTGAAATAACTTCACAGAACAACCTCGTGTTGAAATTTGTTTTGTGGACATTTCAATTTGACCGAGATAATATTATTTAAAGGGAGTTTAAGAAAAATGAAGGAAGGATTTTAAACGTCCAATGATCAGTCTATCTTGATTTGTATGCTGAAGTCTCCAAATAAAACTGAAAAAACTCTATACACAATTGGGCTTCATAAAAGATTTCTTGACTAAAGTGAAAGAGAAAATACATTTTAATGATCTCTCTGAATGCTTCTCTTATCCACTACCCCTTTTGATCCTGTCTATCCTATATCCATATTGTATAATTCACCCATGGATTATACTGATAATTTACTCTATGAATTACTTTTTCTTTAATATTGTGGAGTTCTTAATTAAACACTGCTGAAATACCTAGAGGTAGAGCTGGTTAATTTACAGTAAAATATACCATCCCACTTATTGCAGAGCTACATTTAAGAACTTTTGAAAATCAAAATAGAAATTTAGACAAAACTTTAAAAATTAGATGCCAATATCTTGTGTCACTCGGACCTCCGTTAATTGATCCACTTGCTGGATCAATCAGAAGGAGAAAAATAAGCAAAATCTGTCAATGGAATCCAGTAAAAATCATACCTAGCCTAATATGCCTAATACAAAAAAAAAAAAAAAAAAGTCTTGTCATGGCCAAAAGATAAGAGAGTCTCCTGTTCAGGCCTATCTTTCCTTAACGAGATATTGGACAAAAATTCAGAACTATAAACAACACAACAAATTATGAATCAAATTGTGAGGCAACCTTATAACCGGACTATATTAAGCCTTTAGGTAATACTTGGATGTCAGCCCAGATGCAGAAGTAAGGGAGCACTCCCTATTCTATTTGCCGTTGCTTAAATGAGAAAACGGTGATTTGACTTAGAAGACCTTTATATCTACAGAGCTATAATGAGTAGACCAACCACAACCCAAAATAATTTTCTCACCTTAAAAACCAGGCAAGTGGGTCATGTTCGAAAGGAAGAATTTACTAAAGCTGAACTTTTTAGTTGTTCTAACGCCAATAGATTAAACTAATGCCTTCTGATAATGTAAAAGGAAAGAAAATTGGATACAGATTAAGCCCAGCCCTAATAATTATTTCCAGTGAAAGATGTTGTAGATAAAATACAATGATCATTTGAAGGGTTATAGGAATCCCTACAGCTCCCCATTTTAACTTGAGACCAACATAGGGAGTTAACAATAGTGAAAAGAGGACATAAATATAAATACTAACTTGCTTAGGTGACACTATACAGCCTGAGTCCTACACTTTATAGCATGTATTTATTGGAGTATGCAAAATCACTAATACAGTTGTAAGTATGCACATATATCAGTCATTCTATCTCAATCAATATATTTTTCTTTGTGTTCCTTACTGAAAACATCCTTTTTGTATGTAATACCACCTGAAAATTTAATTGAAAAAACTTACTAGGTAAAAGGCACTGCTAAACTAAACGTGCCAAAAAAAATTCTCTTTTTTTTTTTTTTTTTTTGAGACAAGAAAATTAAACTACATTGTCATTTTCTCTTTTTTTTCCTGGGGTAGAGGTGTCCTGCAAGCAAAAGGGGTGAATGGATCTCAGACCAATTAGTTCCATCTCTTCTTTTCAAGCTTTTATGAGAAAGCTTCAGTTGTGCCAAAGGTCAATACACTACCTAGAACGAGATTTATTAGAACACAGTTGAAACATTCTATGATGAAAGAACTAAAGCCAACTAAAATCTTTCTAGAGTCATCAACTAAGAGGATTCCCAGAACTAACTAGATATTCTAAACTGTGGGTACCAGAACTTTCAGCTCTTTTTAACCTCTTTAGGATTATGCCAAATTGATTATTCTTATATATTACCATGAAAAAGACTTTTATGTCTCATATATTGTTCAGTATCAATGACAATCATAACTTTTTTAGCCTCTATGCACACAGAAAAGGAGACCATGTGGTAGTAGTACTTACGTTACAACATGGCCACATAATAGAACCCTGCTTCCTAAGCCTTTCTTTGGATGCTGTAACTACAGCATTTCTTCCTTTTTGAAAAGATCTTACCAAAAAAGCTGCAGCACTTTAACATTTGTTTCAGGTGACCCCTCAACGTGATAGGTCTTCATATGGTGCACATTTTCATAATAATTTATTTATCATCTATCTACTCAGCTAATCACCACGAAATTTTGCACCTCATGTATAATTACTTATTCCTACAAACTTTCCTTCACACGATTATAATATTATGACTAAAATGAAAGCCCAAGTTTTTCAGTTATTATCGATGCCATTAACTAATGTTTTAGTTTCAGCACTTGACAGTCCAGATTGAATTATGTTTGTAGATGGACAGTGTCTATTCCCATTTCTTTTATTGTATTTTTCTACTGTGAGCTTCACCAGGAATCACGGCTATTCCTTTGATAAGCAATGTTAGTCTAACATTTCATGGACTTGGATTTTATTTTGCCGGAGTCTCAGACTATATTTATTTGTTTCCACAGCATTTCAAACACCCTGTACTACATAAGAGGGATATCTATTATTTGTGTAATTATTGTTTCTATTATTTTGAACATTGTGGCATGGACTTGGCCACCTGGAATGATTTTACTTGGAGAGAAAACTACATATCCAACAACAAATATTCCTAAGTCAGTCGTAAAATTCAATGCATCTTGATTCAGCAAGTATTTATTGAGTTCCAATGGGTTATAAATAATTATTAAGAAAATATTTATTGAGTGCCTATTAAGTGAAATGTAATTTTGTTGTTAGAATTTAAGTAAAGAACAAATGAACAATTTAAGCAAATCATAAGTAAACAGTTTTGGCAATATGAGATTGTTATGCCATGGGAGTTGCAAAAGAAATGAGACATTGTCCAAGCATAAAAGCAGTTTATTCAAAACAAAGGAAAACATGAAGTATTACAAGATAGTATGAAAATGTCATGGTTGGAGCACAAATTAGTAAAGAGATTGAAAATAAAATGTCAGCTAGATAATAAAAGGTTCAGTGAAGGAAAAATTTAAAAGTGAATCAATTTTTAGTTAATGATGTAATGCTTTTTATATAGATGGCTAATTCTGATAAAATTACATAAATGAAGTGAGAGATGAATTATGTGATTATTTGAGGGAAGGACTTTTCAAGACCAGGCAAATGTAAATGTTAATGTCCTGATAATATAAAATGACATTCCTCTCCAATGTTTTATGTATTTATTTATTTTTGGGAAATAACAAAGATAATGCAGACAGTAGTGAATTTGAAAAAGTACGTATGGGCTAGGGCCAGATCATTCAGAGACACCATGATAATCACTTCAAGTTTGGTGTTTTGTTTTGTTTTGTTTTGTTTTGTTTTGTTTTTCTAAATGTGATGGAAGCTGGAAGCTACTGAAACATTTTGATAAGAGAAGGATGCAATCCTAATCATAAAAAAGAATGAGTTCATGTCCTTTGTAGGGACATGGATGAAGCTGGAAGCCATTTTTCTCAGCAAACAAACACAGGCCGGCACAGGAAAATCACCATTTGTTCTCACTCATAATTGGGAGTTGGACAATGAGACCACATGGACACAGGGAGGGGAACATCACATATTGGGGCCTGCTTGGGGTTGGGATCCAAGAGTAGGGAGAACATCAGGACAAATAGCTAATGCATGTGGGACTGAAACCTAGATTATGGGTTGATAGGTGCAGCAATGCATCATGGCACATATATACGTATGTAACAAACCTGCACATTCTGTTCATGTATCCCAGAACTTAAGGTAAAATAAATTAAAAAAAAAAGAATGGTGCAATTCTATACTTACTTGTGACAAAATACAAAATGAAGGGATGGAATTATTTTGATATAGGGACAATTATTAATAGTCTGTTGTAGATCTCCATAGAAAAATGATAGTTGTTTGTCTAGAATAATGGAGATTATATAATGGTAGACTTGTGATATAATTAGAAAGTACAGAAAATAGGGTACCTACTATAGCTTAGGTGTAGATTGTTAAATAGGCAGAAACTCCAACGTTTCAAGAGCAATAGATAAAAAGAAAACAAAGAAACCAAATCCCAGACAGAGAAGAACTTTAGAATTGAATATGGAGCCAAAGTAGCAACCATATACTGATGAGTCCCTTGTCTGGCTGATATAGAAGAGGGATAAGTCTCTCATAGACTTTATAGAGTAAAACAGAAATTGGAAAATCCTTTTATAGCTGTAAGTGGGCAGGACATACTAGAGATTTCAATAGCCCAAAATTTAAAAAATATATATATTTAATTGAATAATTTACACTCCTTCCTCACATCAGAATTTTACATAGTAAGCAGCCATGGGCTGTAAAATTAGAGAATATGTAAAATCTTGAACATGTTTGGAATGACTGGACTTTGATTCTGCAAAAGATATATATATATGTATATGTGTGTGTGTGTATATATATGTAATAGTAATATTTATGTGTGTGTGTATATATGTATATGTATGCATATATGTACATATATATCTCCTACATATAAACACACACATATAACATATACAACTATATATCTATGTGTGTGTGTGTGTGTGTATCCTATCAATTCTGTTTCTAGGAATACTCTGACAAAAGTAGTACAAAAATTGGGAGCTGACCTGTCTAAAAGTGAACTCAACATCACGAAATACATAAGCCTCTCACTCAGAATTTCTACACAAAAAGAAGCATGTGCACTCTCTGCACTCTTTGGAATACAAAACAAGACAAAAAAATCAAAATATAGTATACTTTTCCTTGATATTATATATTTATTTCAGTATATACGTGTGTGTGTGTGTGTGTGTATATATATATCAGTGTGTTTATGTGTGTATATTATATATATATATATGAAGTGAAATAATATTATTAGTCATGAAAAAAAGAAAAATGTAATACACACTCAAAGAACAAGTAGAACAATGGAAGCATACTTATTATACTTTGCAAGACAGACCAAAAATGAAATGCATTTTATAAATATGGGTTCAGCAGGTGAAAATATAGGAAATTATAGGACACCAAAAATAATAAGAAAATATTACAAACAACTTTAAGCTAGTACAGTAAGCAACCTAAATAAAGGCAAACTCTATAATGCCAGCATAATTCTGACATAATAATTTCAAATCTGTCATCATTTACATTTGCCTTGACTATTAAAGATCATTTGAAATTATATATAAAAATAGAATAAGCTTGGAAAAGCTACAAAATGCCTTACAAAATATGGGTTGGGATTACATTGAATCTGCAAATCAATGATTAGACAATTGAAATTTTAATAATACTACTTTCTTCAATTCATAAACACGATATATCTCTCCATTTATTTAAATTTTAAAAATTTTTCCCTGCAGCATTTTGAAGTTTTAGTAGGAAGATCTTGCAGCTATTTTGAAAAATTTATTTCTATTTTATATTACTTCCTTTTGTTGCACATTGCATTTATAAATTTAATTTTCTGATTTTTATTTCTAAAACATAAAATTAAGTGTATGTGTATATGTATATATACTATATTTCCTCACTTATTAATTTTAGTTTTTTTTTAATTTGCTTAAATTTTCTATATGCAAATCAGATGACTTGCTAATAATGAAAATTTTAACTCTTGTTTTCCAAACTTTACACCTTTTCTTTTCTTTTTTCTTTTTCTTATTATAGTGGCTGTGACCTCCAGTAAAATGTTGAATTCAAATAGTAAAATAGGACATTATTGACTTATTGCCTTCTTCCTGATCTTAGGAAGATAATGTTCAATATTTCAGTAAATATATTAAACTGCAGGTTTGTTATAGGTAATTTTCAGATTAAGAAAATTCTTATTCCAAGGATTCTGAAAATGTTTTATACTATAAATTATGTTTAAGTCTACCAGTAATTTTCCATTCATTATGATGATCATTTAGTTATACTTGTTTATTCTATTGATGTGTTATATTAATTTACTATTAAAACTTAAACCAACCTTGCATTTCTGAAATAAGTGCTTCTTGGTTATCCTACATCATCTTTTATATATTGCTGGATTTTATTTGCCAACATCTTTATAAAGGATTTTGAATCTATATTTATAAGCTTTGCAACAGATTTAGGCTGCTGTACAAATTAGTCTGACATTTTGGTCCCACGACGTGGCAAGCCCAGTATTTTTTGAAGTATTTTAACAGATAAGGATGCTGTATGGAAACTCTGGCAGGCTTCTTAAGAAGAATAATATACAAAACCCTTAGGATTTTGGAGCAAAGTCAGCCACCTACTGCATATTGCAGATAGGTATCTCCACTCTGTCTTGCTAATGGGCTCTAATAGACAGTGAACATTTTAACATGATTCATTAAATTTTCTTGTAATATGAACTGCTTTCTATGAAGAGGGTATAATATGAAACATCAAGCTATAAATTTGGGCATACGGTGCAGTGTCCCACTGACTAAAATTTAATATAAATAGACAACCACGTTTGAGAAGGCCTTGCAGGCACAAGTAGCATGAAAAACTGGCTCAGTCTCATGAGACAGTGTTCCTTCTATATTAGCCATTTCTCATTTAACCCAAAAATAAAATTTATTGAAAAAAATCTATAAAGAGCTGATTAAGGAAGAATCAATTAGGGAATTATTTAGAGAAGGCTGCATATAGCTGTATCATAAAATTTGAATCAATTAATCCCAATTATCATGAGAAAACAAGGCCGCAAATACATACTGATTATGTCTGCAATGCAAGGGAATTTCTGAGTCCCCTATCAGTATCCCTTGGTCCACTGGCATAATTTGATGGAAAGCTACAAGAACAGGATGATTTATAGCATTAAATCCCTTGGGAACAGAGGTTTTGCTTATAGCTTCAAATAAAAAGCCATAGCCATTTGTTTAGGTTTTCTCTGTTCCTTCACAATAAAAAGTACAAGTTACCATCAGAGAATACTATAAACACCTCTACGCAAATAAACTAGAAAATCTAGAAGAAATGGATAAATTCCTGGACCCGTACATCCTCCCAAGACTAAACCAGAAAGAAGCTGAATCTCTAAATAGACCAGTAACAGGTTCTGAAATTGAGTTAATAATTAATAGCCTACCAACCAAAAAGAGTCCAGGACCAGACAGATACACAGCCAAATTCTACCAGAGGTACAAAGAGGAGGTGGTACCATTCATTCTTAAACTATTTCAATCAATAGAAAAAAAAAGGGACTCTTCCCTGACTCATTCTATGAGGCTAGCATCATCCTGATACAAAAACCTAGCAGAGACACAACAACAACAACAACAAAAAGACAGAGAATTTTAGGCCAATATCCCTGATGAACATCAATGTGAAAATCCTCAGTAAAATACTGGCAAACTGAATCCAGCAGCACATCACAAAGCTTATCCACCACAATCAAGTCAACTTCATCCCTGGGATGCAAGGCTGGTTCAACATACACAAATCAATAAATGTAATCCATCACATAAACAGAACTAACAACAAAAACTACATGATTTATCTCAATAGATGAAGAAAAGGCCTTCAACAAAATTCAACAGCCCTTCATGCTAAAAACTCTCAATAAACTGGGTACTGATGGAATGTATCTCAAAATAATAAGGGCTATTTATGACAAACCCACAACCAATATTATACTGAATGGGCAAAATCTGGAAGCATTCCCTTTGAAAACCGGCACAAAAAAAGGATGCCCTCTCTCACCACTCCTGTTCAACATAGTGTTGGAAGTTCTGGCCAGGGCAATCAGGCAAGATAAAGAAATAAAGGGTATTCAATTAGGAAAAGAGGATGTCAAATTGTATCTCTTTGCAGATGACATGATTGTATATTTAGAAAACTCCATCGTCTCAGCCCAGAATCTCCTTAAGCTGATAAGCAACTTCAGCAAAATCTCAGGATACAAAATCAATATGCAAAAATCACAAGCATTACTATACATCAAGAAGCGACAAACAGAGAGCCAAATCATGAGTGAAACTCCATTCACAGTTACTACGAAGAGAATAAAATACCTAGGAATTCAACTTACAAGGGATGTGAAGGACCTCTTCAAGGAGAACTACAAACTACTGCTAAACAAAATAAAAGAGGACGCAAAGAAATGGAAGAACATTCCATGCTCATGAATAGGAAGAATCAATATCATGAAAATGGCCATACTGCCCAAGATAATTTATAGATTCAATGCTATCTCCATCAAGCTCCCACTGACTTTCTTCACAGAATTGGAAAAAACTACTTTAAAGTTCATATGGATCCAAAAAAGAGTCCTCATAGTCAAGACAATCCTAAACCAAAATAACAAAGCTGGAGGCATCCTGACTTCAAACTATACTACAAGGCAACAGTAACCCAAACAGCATAATACTGGTACCAAAACAGATATATAGACTAATGGAACAGAACAGAGCCCTTGGAATTAATACCACGCATCTACAATCATCTGATCTTTGACAAACCTGACAAAAACAAGCAATGGGGAAAGGATTCCCTATTTAATAAATGGTGCATGGGAAAACTGGCTAGCCATATGTAGAAAGCTGAAACTGGATCCCTTCCTGAAACCATATACAAAAATTAATTCAGGATGGAATAAAGACTTAAATGTTAGACCTAAAACCATAAAAACCCTAGAAGAAAACCTAGGCAATTCCATTCAGGACATAGGCATAGGCAAAAACTTCATGACTAAAACACCAAAAGCAATGACAACAAAAGCCAAAGCAGACAAATGGAATCTAATTAAACTAAAGAGCTTCTGCACAGCAAAAGAAACTACCATCAGAGTGAACAGGCAACCTACAGAATGGGAGAAATTTTTTGCAGTCTATCCATCTGACAAAGGGCTAATATCCGGAATCTACAAAGAACTTAAACAAAGTTACAAGAAAAAAAAAAATCAAAAAGTGGGGAAAGGGTATGAACAGACACTTCTCAAAAGAAGACATTTATGCAGCCAACAGACACACGAAAAAATGTTCATTATCACTGGTTATCAGAGAAAGGCAAACAAAACCACAATGAGATACCGTCTCACGCTAGTTAGAATGGTGATCATTAAAAAGTCAGGAAACAATGGGTGCTGGACTAGATGTGGAGAAATAGGAAGCTTTTTTTTTTCTTTTTCTCACTCTGTCACACAAGCTGGAGTGCAGTGGTGCAATCTTGGCTCACTGCAACCTCTGCCTCGCGGGTTCAAGCGATTCTCCTGCAGCAGCCTCCTGAGTAGCTGGGATTGCAGATGCACACCAACATATCCAGCTAATTTTTGTATTTTTAGTAGAGAAAGGGTTTCACCATGTTGGTCAGGCTGGTCTTTAACTCCTGACTTTGTGATCTGCCCACCTCGGCCTCCCACAGTGCTGGGATTGCATGCATGAGCCACCATACCCGGCCAATAGGAACACTTCTACACTGTTGGTGGAAGTGTAAATTAGTTCAACCATTGTGGAAGACAGTGTGGCGATTCCTCAAGGATCTAGAACTAGAAGTACCATTTGATCCAGCCATCCCATTACTGGGTATATACCCAAAGGATTATAAATCATGCTACTATGAAGAGTCATGCACACGTATGTTTATCGCGGCACTGTTCACAATAGCAAAGACTTTGAACCGACTCAATTGTCCATCAATGATAGACTGGATTAAGAAAATGTAGTACATATACACCATGGAATACTATGCAACCTTAAAAATGTATGAGTTCTTGTCCTTCGCAGGGCCGTGGATGAAGCTGAAAACCATCATTCTAAGCAAACTATCACAAGGACAGAAAACCAAACACCGCATATTCTCACTCATAGGTGGGTGCTGAACAGTGAGAACACATGGACACAGGGTGACGAACAGCACATACTGGGGTCTATCAGGAGGTGGGGGGCTGGAGGAAGAATAGCATTAGGAGAAATACCTAATGTAAATGATGAGTTAATGGGTGCAACAAATCAACATGGCACATGTATACCTATGTAACAAACCTGCACGTTGTGCACCTGTACCCTAGAACTTAAAGTATAAAAATAAAATAAAATAAATATATTATCTAAATCTGATTATAAACACTCTTAGGAATTTAAAAGTTTTCTAAACATTTTGCATCCTGATGACTTTTGATACTATCTCTTAGAAATGATGACCTTCCTTTTGATTCAGAATGAATACAAAAATCCCCTGGGTAGATAATGAGCACATTCAGTGAGGATGGAAATAATTGTAAAATATTTTTAAAAAAGGAACAACTTCTGCTAAGATATGTTGTGTAGCTCGTGCAAAATCCAGGCACTGACAGTGGGAAAATTCATTTTTGGATATTGAGAACTATGTCAGTAGGTATGTAGCATCTAACATTCACCATCACTGTTTTTGCATGGAGAGCAAAGCATACCATGTGAAAAGAAAATACCATTCTTATTATCACCCTCATTATCATTGATTGATCAGATGTTATTTGGTTTTGAAGAAAATCTTTTGAAAGTTTTTTAAACTAAACATTTTGAAGGCACACACATGCACACACAGAGAGTAAGAGAGAGAGAGAGAGAGAGAGAGAATATTCCATAATTCTATGTACTTAATGTGGTTTCTTCTGAATTAATTTTTCACTTTTGCTGTGAATTAGATATGGTAAGGTCGATTTTTATTTTCTGGTTTCACACTGCTTAGAATAAAACTTTATCAATTATCCTTTCATATGCTTATACTTCTAAAATGGATGAAGACAAAAGAAAAACTGAATGGGAAGCTTCTGTCATTACTTTTATAAATATATACTATACATGCAGTCATAAAGCATAAATGATTCAACTCTGAGATGGAATCAAACACAAAATTTTGATAGTAGAAAATCTGCGTTACTTTAATAAAGAATGTAATGAACATCTCTTGTTTTTGAATTTGTAGATATTATTTGACAGATTCAGGGGTAAATATAAATTAAGTTTCTTAGAATATTTTAAATTAGATTTATTATTTTTGTTCATCTTCACTCTGGTTATTAGTCATCATGTTTGTTTTATTTTTTCAGATTTCTCTTCTCATTAACATATTTTTAGCATTTGGGAATAGAGGTTAAATAAAATAATTTTAAACTTGAGAAGTAAAAATGGTCAATCTGAAGGAACTTAATATTTAATTTATGCCTCCTTTCAGGAGGACAATTCAGTTGCTTTCTTGCTGTTTATGACATTCTCAAGTTTAGAATTAGAATAACTCAAATAATTCTAATATTTAAGAGAAAGTGCAAAGTGGTTAAAAATGAGTTCCATAGGATTAGAAGACCTAAGTTCTAGGATGGCTCTATTAAAATTTAGTTAAATTTTGTGTAACTCAAATTTTTCATTAATAAATTGAAAAAAAATGGAATATTCCTTACCCCCAATCTTTTTCAACTGTGAATTTATTTGTTATTGATTCTATTTCATATAACAGAGATAATTCAGGAATCTAAACATCCAGTGAGGTACTACAGAGCAGCATTAAACAAATTGGCATCAGAAAGAATACCTAGATGAGGCCGTCGAACAGAGGTTGGTTAGACACCCTGTACATGAACAGTCCTACCTGCATCAGGTTGGTGCCCCTTGAAATCAGAGGTCCCAGAATAAGGAACAGACACACATCTTTGCTCCTCTCTGGCCTCCTTGAGTGACACCTCCAGGCACAGGGATGAATCAGATGAATAAGGCCTGAAGTAAACCCCCAGAAAACTGCTGCAGCTCTGCAGAAGAGGGATCTATTGAAAGAAAAATGAACAAGCAGAAAGGAACAACAGCACCATCAACAACAACAACAAAAAGGCCCCCACAAAAACCCCATCCAAGTGTCAGCAACCTCAAAGACTGAAACTAGACAAACGCACAAAGATGAGAAAGAATCAATGAAAAAATGCTGAAAACCCAAAAGGCCAGAGTGCGTCTTCTCCACATGATTGCAACAGCTCTCCATTGAGGGCACAAAACTGGACGGAAGATCAGATGGATGAATTGACAGAAGTGGACTTCAGAGAATGGGCAGTATAATACTACAATGAGCTAAAGGAGCATGTTCTTATCCAATGCAAAGAAGCTAAGAACTTTGACAAAAGATTAGAGGAATTGCTAACTAGAATAACCAGTTTAGAGAGGAACATAAACGACCTGATGGAGCTGAAAAACAGCATGAGAACTTTGTGAAGAATATACAAGTATCAACAGCCAAATTGACCGAGAGGGGGAAAGGATATCAAAGTTTGAAGGCCACTTTACTGAAATAAGACATGTAGACCATAATAGAGAAAAAATAATTAAAAGGAATATATAAAGCCTCCAAGAAATATGGAACTTCAAAAAAAGACTGAACCTACGATTGATTGGAGTACAAGAAGGAGACTAGGAGAATGGAAGCAAGCCGGAAAACACACTTTGGGATGTTATCCAGGAAAACTTCCCCAATCTAGCAAGACACGCCAACATGAAAATTCAGTAAATAATGAGAACACTATTAAGATACATGAGAAGACCAACCCCAAGACACATAATCATCAGATTCTCCAAGGTTGAACTGAAGGAAAAACTGTTAAGTTCAGCCAGAGAGAAAGGCCAAGTCACCTACAAAGAGAAGCCCATCAGACTAACAGCAACCTCTCAGCAGAAACTCTACAAGCCAGAAGAGGTGGGGGGCCAATATTCCACATTCTTAAAGAATAGGATTTTCAACCCAGAATTTCATATCCATCCAAACTAAGCTTCAGAAGCAAAGGAGAAACAAAATCCTTTCCAGGCAAGCAAATGCTGAGGAATTTTGTTACCACCAGGATTTCCCTTCAAGAGCTCCTGAAAGAAGCACTAAATACGGGAAGGAAAATCTGGTACCAGAAACTGCAAAAAACACACCAAAGTATAAATACCAATATAAAGACCAGTATAAAAACACTATGAAGAAATTTCATCAACACGTATGGAAAATAACCAAATAGCATCATGATAACAGGATCAAATTCACACATTACAATACTAACCTTAAATGTAAATGGACTAAATGCCCCCAGTCAAAAGACAGGAACTGACAATTTGGATAAGGAGTCAAGACCCTTTGGTGTGCTGTATTCAGAAGACCTATCTTGCATGCAAAGACACACACAGGCTCAAAATAAAGGGATGGAGAAAAATTTACCAAAAAATTGGAAAGCAATAAAAGCAGGGGTTGCAATCCTAGTTTCTGACAAAAGAGACTTTAAACCAACACACATCAAAAAAAGACAAAGAAGGGCATTACATAATGGTAAAGGGAAGAATTCAACAAGAAAAGCTAACTATTCTAAATATATAGGCACCAATACAAGAGAACCTAGATTCATAAAAGAAGATCTTAGAGACCTAGAGAGAGACTGAAGACTCCCATACTATAATAATGGGAGACTTTAACACCCCACTCTTGATATGAGGCAGATCAATGAGACAGAAATTTAACAAGGATATTTAGGACTTGAACTCAGCTATGGATCAAGTGGACCTGGTAGATGTCTACATAACTCTTTCCCCCAAATCAACAGAATATACATTCTTCTGAGTGCCACGTGGCACTTATAATAAAATAGACCACATAATTGGAAGTGAAATACTCCTCAGCAAATGCAAAATAACTGAAATCATGACAAACAATCTCACAGACCACAGTGCAATCAAATTAGAACTCAAGATTGAGAAACTCACTCAAACCCACCTAATTTTATGGAAATTGACAAACTGTTTCTGAATGAATCCTGGGTAAATAATAAAATTAAGGCAGTAATCTAGAAGTTCTTTGAAACAAATAAGAACAAAGAGACAACGTACCAGAATCTTTGGACACAGCTAAAGCAGTGTTAAGAGGGAAATTTATACCACTGAATCAGAAAACTAGAAAGATCGCAAATTGACACCCTAACATTGCAATTAAAAGAACTAGAGAGACAAGAGCCAACAAATTTAAAACCCAGAGGAAGACAAAAAATAGTTAAGAGAAGAGAAGAACTGAAAGAGACAGACACAAAATACCCTCCAAAAAAATCAACAATCCAGGAGCTGTTTTTTTGTTTTTGAAAAAAAAAATAACAAAATAGATAGACTGCTAGCTACACTAATAGAGAAGAAGAGAGAGAAGAATCAAATAGACACAATAAAAAATGACAAAGAGGATATCACCTCTGACCCCACAGAAATACAAACTTCCATCAGAGAATACTATAAATATCTCTATGCAAATAGACTAGAAAATTTAGAAGAAATGGATAAATTCCTGGGTGCAAACTCCTTACCAAGACTAAACCAGGAATAAATTGAATCCCTGAATAGTCCAATAATAAGTTCTGAATTTGAGGCAATAATTAATAGCCTACCAACAACAACAAAAAAACCAGGACCAGACAGATTCACAGATGAATACTACCAGAAATACAAAGGGGAACTGCTGCCATTCCTTCTGAAACTATTCCAAACAATCGAAAAGGAGGGATTCCTCCTTATGTCATTTTATAAATTCAGCATCATCCTAATACCAAACTGGGATCATACACAATACAAAAAAAAAACTTCAGTCCAATCTCCCTGATGAATATTGATTTGAAAATCCTCAGGAAAATACTGGCAAGCCAAATCCAGCAACATATCAAAAAACTTATCCACCATGATCAACTCAGTTTTATCCCTGAGATGCAAGGCTGGTTCAACATAGGCAAATCAATAAATATAATCCATCACATAAACCGAAAGAAAGACAGAAAATACATGATTATCTAAATAAACACAGAAAAGGCTTTTTATAAGTTTCAACATCCTTTCATGTTTAAAACTCTCAATAAATCAGGTATTGATAGAACGTATCTCAAAATTCTAAGAGCTATTTATGACAAACCCACAGCCAATATCATACTGAATGTGCAAAAGCTGGAAGCATTCCCTTTGAAAACCGGTACAAGACAAGGATGTCCTCTCTCACCACTCCTTTTTAACATAGTACTGGAAGATCTAGTCCGGGCAATCAGATGAGAGAAAGAAATAAAGGGTATTCAAATAACAAGAGAGGAAGCCAAGTTGCCTCTGTTTGCAGATGACTTGATTTTATATTTAGACAACCCCATCATCTCAGCCCCAAAACTTCTGGAACTGACAAGCAAAGTCTCAGGATGCAAAATTAGTTCGCAAAAATCACAAGTACGACTTTACACCAACAATGGGCAAGCAGAGAGCCAAATCATGAATGAACTCCCATTCACAATTGCTACAAAAAGAATAAAATACCTAAAAATACAGTTGACAAGTGATGTGAAGGACTTCTTCAAAGAAAACTACAAACCACTACTCAAGGAAATAAGAGAGGGCACACAAAAATGGAAAAAATATTCCATTCTCATGGATAGGAAGAATTAATATCATGAAAATGGCCATACTGTCTAAAGCAATTTATAGATTCAATGCTATTCCCATTAAACTGCCATTGACATTCTTCGCAGAATTAGAAAAACCTACTTTAAATTTCATATGGAATCAAAGAAGACCCCATATATCCAAGACAATCCTAAGCAAAACAAACAAAATTGGAGGCATCATACTACCTGACTTCAAACTATACTACAAGGCTACAGTAACCAAAACAGCATGGTACTGGTACCAAAACAGACATATAGACCAATGGAGTAGAACAGAGACCTCAGAAACAACACCACACATCTACAACCATCTACTCTTTGACAAATCTGATGAAAACAAGCAATGGGAAAAGGATCTTCTAATCAGTAAATGGTGCTGGGAAAACTAGCTAGCCATATGCAGAAAACTGAAACTGGACCCCTTCCTTACACCTTATACAAAAATTAACTCAAGATGGATTAAAAACTTACATGTAAAACCCAAAACCATAAAAACCCTGGAAGAAAACTTAGGCAATGGCATTCAGGACATAGGTATAGGCAAAGACTTCATGATAAAAACACCAAAAGCAATGACAACAAAAGCCAAAATTGACAAATGGGATTTAATGAAACTAACAAGCTTCTGCACAGCAAAATAAATTATCATCAGAGTGAAGAGTCAACCTACAGAATGGGAGAAAATGTTTGCAATATACTCTTCTGACAAAGGTCTAATATCCTGAATTTTCAAGGAACTTAAACATATTTACAAGAATAAAACAAACAGCCCCATCAAAAAGTGAGCAAAGGATCGGTGAACAGACACTTCCCTTTTTATTATTTTTATTATACTTTAAATTCTAGGGTACATGTGCACAACGTGCAGGTTTGTTACATATGTATAAATGTGCCATGTTGGTGTGCTGCACCCATTAACTTGTCATTTACATTAAGCATATCTCCTAATGCTATCCCTCCTTCCTCTCCCCATCCCACAACAGGTCCCATTGTGTGATGTTCCCCTTTCTATGTCCAAGTGTTCTCATTGTTCAATTCCGACATATGAGTGAGAACATGCAGTGTTTATTTTTTTGCTCTTGTGATAGTTTGCTGAGAATGATAGTTTCCAGCTTCATCCATGTCCCTACAAAGGACATGAACTCATTTTCTTTTAGGGCTGCATAGTATTCCATGGTGTATATGTGCCACATTTTCTTAATCCAGTCTATCATTTTTTTTTTGAGATGGAGTCTGGCTCTGTCTCCCAGGCTGGAGTGCAGTGGCCGGATCTCAGCTCACTGCAAGCTCCGTCTCCCGGGTTTACACCAATCTCCTGCCTCAGCCTCTGGAGTGGCTGGGACTACAGGCGCCCGCCACCTTGCCCGGCTAGTTTTTTGTATTTTTAGTAGAGACGGGTTTCACCGTGTTAGCCAGGATGGTCTCGATCTCCTGACCTCATGATCCGCCCGTCTCAGCCTCCCAAAGTGCTGGGATTACAGGCTTGAGCCACCACGCTCGGCAATCCAGTCTATCATTGTTGGACATTTGGGTTGGTTCCAAGTCTTTGCTATTGTGAATAGTGCCACAATAAACATACGTGTGCATGTGTCTTTATAGCAGCATGATTTATAATCCTTTGGGTATGTTCCCAGTAATGGGATGGCTGGGTCAAATGGTATTTCTAGTTCTAGATCCCTGAGGAATCGCCACACTGTCTTCCACAATGGTTGAACTAGTTTACAGTCCCACCAACAGTGTAAAAGTGTTCCTATTTCTTCACATCCTCTCCAGCACCTGTTGTTTCTTGACTTTTTAACGATCACCTTTCTAACTGGTGTGAGATGATATCTCATTGTAGTTTTGATTTGCATTTCTCTGGAGTGATGATGAGCATTTTTTCATGTGTCTGTTGGCTGCATAAATGTCTTCTTTTGAGAAGCAGACACTTCTCAAAAGAAGAAATTTACATGGCCAACAAATATGTGAAAAAAAGCTCAACATCACTCATCATCCAAGAAAAGGACCTCCAAACCTCACAAGATACCATCTCACGCCAGTCAGTATGGCAATTATTGAAAAGTCAGGAAACAACGGATACTGGAGAGGATGTGGAGAAATAGGGAAGCTTTTACACTATTGGTAGGAGTGTACATTAGTTCAACCATTGTGGAAGACAGTAGGTGATTCCTCAAGGATCTAGAACCAGAAATACCATTTGACTCAACAGTCCCATTATTGGGCATATACTCAAAGAAATATGTAAATCATTCAACTATAAAAACACATGCACACATATGTTAATTGTAGCACTATTTACAATAGCAAAGACATGGATTCAAATGTCCATCATTGAGAGACTGAATAAAGAAAATATGGTACAGATATACCATAGAATACTACGCAATCATAAAAAGGAAACACATCATGTCCTTTGAAGGGACATGGATGAAACTGGAAGCCTTTATCCTCAGTAAACTAACTTAGGGACAGAAAGCTAAACACCACATGTTCTCACTTATAAGTGGGAGTTGAACATTTAGAACACATGGACACAAAGAGGGGAACAACACATACCAGGGCCTGTTGGGGGTGGAGGGTGAGGGGAGGGATGTTAGAGAACTGGTCAACAGGTGCAGCAAACCATCATGGCACACGTATACGTATGTAAGAAACCTGCTTTTCTGCACATGTAAGTTTTTTTTTTTTTTTAGAAAAAAATTCCCCCCACCTGCAAAAAAAAAGAAAGAACACCTAGAGTGATTAGCTCAAATTTCTAGATACTCTAGTCTTTATGCCTTCAAGCAAATTTTAGATATTTCAAATAAAAACACTTATTTTCCTGAGAGCAACAGTTGAAGAAATACAGGTCACATTTTTTTACACAAATCTATAAATATTAATAAAAACTTGCCTATTTAAAAGGCTTCCATGCTACATTTTCCCTCTTTAATTTAACTCTCAAGCTTAGGAGAGTGAAATAGGAATTATTGACACAATCTTTTAAGGATGTTGAATTCAGTTTATATATAGAAATTAAAATAAAATCTCATAATTGAAGTCATTATACAGAATGAAGAAAAATACTCCTTGTGTTTGGAATTTTTAAATAGTGAACAGGTCAAGTTCAGACATTTTGTCCATATCTAGGCATATACTAATTCATGGTATATTCATGCAGCTAATGTAAAGGGGACGTTATTTGACTTAAATGGATACTGTTATGTAACAATACCAGGGTCAATCAACATATTAATATAAACTAAGCATGATTAGACAAAGCTTTACTTAGTAAAAGCAAAAAGTCAATTCATTATCCCAAGTGTTTAGGACAAGTATAGAAATAGCAAATGTATTCAATTTACAACAGTTATTATTTTACTGTCATAAATTATTTTAACTTATTCCACTTTTTCTGTTTTGAGACAATGTCTCACTCTGTTGCCCAGGATGCAGTAAGAGGTGCCATCTTGGCTCCACAAACTCCACCTCGCACCCTCCCCCTCCATCCCCCGAGATTCAAGTGATTTTCATGCTTCAGCCTCCCAAGTAGCTGGGATTACAGCTGTGTGCCACCATGCCAGGCAAGATGGGGTTGTGCTATGTTGCCCAGGTTGATTTTGAACTCCTCGCCTTAA
>NW_012115032.1:2269237-2273623 GCF_000951035.1 Colobus angolensis palliatus | reverse complement strand
TCCGCCTCCCGGGTTTACGCCATTCTCCTGCCTCAGCCTCCCGAGTAGCTCGGATTACAGGCGCCCGCCACCTCGCCAGGCTAATTTTTTGTATTTTTAGTAGAGACGGGGTTTCCCCGTGTTAGCCAGGATGGTCTGGATCTCCTGACCTCGTGATCCGCCCGTCTCGGCCGCCCAAAGTGCTGGCATTACAGGCTTGAGCCACCGCGCCCGGCCCTTACTTTCTCTATTATTAACAGACAAAAATGCTCACCTACATCAGCAGCCAAAGAGGACTGTCTTAGAAATAGTTTCTAAAAATCAAATGTAACCTGTCTTTTCATTCAAAGAACTTTGTGCAAGTAAACATGTGCCTATGAGTATATGAGAAAAAGGGAAACCAGGAAATGGGATAACTTACATTACCCTTCCCATCCCATCTGTGTCCTCTTACTGTACAGCTTACAGGAGATTCCTGGTAATGTGTTTGTAGGACAAAGTTGTATCACAAGGGACTCTCTTTGTAAACATTTGCCATGTTATTCTAGAGTCTAATTGGTGGAGAGCAGACCCTTGAAAGTGGATTAAGGTTGTTTGGAAAGCACTAAAGAAGAAAATAAGCCATCTATTACAGGAATTTGTTGGAGTGTTTCTTAAATTTTATTATGTGTATCATATTATGCACATAATGTGAATAGGGGTAATCTTGAATATAGTGCATCTTGAAAAATTATAGAAACAAGCTGTATAAATTTGTGAGGGGTTTAAATACTCTATAATAACCTAATTTAGCAACACATCTGGAATTGAACACATAGGTAACTCTCATTGATCAGAAAATTATGCTCTGCCAAAATGTTATCTACAAGTGAAGCTATTAAAGTTCAGTCTTGATTTTTTTCCTAATTTTAGAGTTCTTTTTATGTTTTTGCTTTCTTACCACTATAGAATATAGAGGTGATTGGTGAGCGTTACAGGACTGTAACTATACTGGACCATTGCAAAAATACGTTCTTCGACCAGTTTTTGGCCCAGCCACCAACATGTCTGGCAAACATATGCAGATAACAGAATTTTGTTTTGTTTCGTTTTCGAGATGGAGTCTCACTTTGTTTCCCAGGCTGGCGTACAATGGCGCGATCTCAGCTCACTGCAACCTCTGCCTCCTGGGTTCAAGCGATTCTCCAGCCTCAGCCTCTTGAGTAGCTGGGATTATAAGCACTCACTACCAGACCAGGCTAATTTTTGTATTTTTAGTAGAGACAGGGTTTCAACATCTTGGCAAGGATGATCTCAAACTCAAAAGATTATGATCTTTTGATCCAGCCGCCTCAGCCTCCCAAAGTGCATGAGTCACCGCACCTGACCAAATAAGGGAATTTTTAAGTAATTATTGAGAAAATATTCTATCATTTAATTAATAGGAAATACCATTACAGTAAATTAAATATAAGTGTTTATGTAAGCATGATGACTCAGTGCAGATTTTTAACATAACTCAGATTTCTTATTTTCCTAATTTTTCTGACGTTCACACAACAAATTTGATATCTCTTAATTCAGGTCATCTTTAGTCAAAATTAAGTAACTTTAGTTTTCTCTTAAATCTTTTAGATCTTTACTATCTGAATGTAGGTATTATCATTAATAGTCACTGCTCCAATTGTCACTAATATCTGAGAAATATTAAGAATATATTTTGACTAGCAGCAAAAACATTTCTATGTTGTCTGTGGTAAGTTCTCCTTTTATGAAACAATATTTAAAGATAAGCAACATGCTGTTTTTAAAAAAGTAATTGTCACTATGCCAAAGAGCCAGCTGGAAAGGAAGATCATCAACACAAATGATTACGACCATTATAATAATTTGCTTTCTAGGGAATTAATTAAAATGAAAATACCAATATAATAGTATTAAAATTCCTCATAAGGCTTTACACTCTACCACTGTCACATACTATGACATACTTTTAGATATCATTCTAATACTTACCAGTATATATCATTTATGGCCTAATATCTACACTTATTTTCAATGACATTATATTATTTTTGTGGGGAAAATTAAAAAGGTATATAATAATGTGATTCCTCTACTACTTACTTTGTCTCTTCCTCTATCCTTTAAATGTTAGATAATATAAAGCCTATTTAAATGTAAAGGGGGCATATAGACATTCTACTTGAAGAAACTTAAAGATGAAAATGCTGGAAGTATTGAGAATAGGAATGTATATAGAAGGAGATGAAGGGATAATTTAAAATGTATTCTACTGTGAAACTCATGTGTAGAATTTTCCATGTCTTTTGACAACAAGGAATGTATTTTAACGTATTATATCAAAAATTAAAATACAGCTTCCTCATTGATGAACCTTCCTTCACTAACAAAATTTTAGTGATTTCTCTGCCAAGCAATATTTTTAGCTGAGAAAATATTAGCAGTAAAAAAAAATGAAATTATTTGCTTTCTGAGAGCTTTCTTTAGAATACATAGATCGATATAATAAACAGATTTGTTGTCACAATCAGAAAAATTTCAGATTTCTATCATATAAGAACTTTTCAGTAAATAATGTAAGTTGAAATATACAGACTACGAAGCTACATTGGGGAGTGGTATAAGGGAAGCCTCTCTAAAAGGGTAACACATCATCTGAGACCACAGTAAGAAGAAGGAGCTAGGATTCAAATATCAGGTGAGTTTCCAGGAAGGTAGGATAGAATGAAAATTCTCTGTGATGGTAAAAGTCTTGGCAAATTTACAACAGCAAAGACATGGACTCAAAAGTCCATCTTTTTTGGAAAAATTTTGGAAATTTACTGTAGTTTACACAAGAAATTCTGAATAAATGGAAAGATATGTTCATGGATGAGAAAATATACATAATTGGAAGTTTCAATTCTGCCTGTATTGATCAATAAATTCAATAAAATGTCAATTGTAAAAATTCCAAAAAGTGTTTAGGGGACTTGCCAAATGATCTTAAAATTAGTAAGAAATTATATATGTACAAAATGGCTAAGACAATGTTCAAAACCATGAGAAGAACAGCAATAATTAAAAAAGAAGAAATTTGCTCAACCTAATCAAAACCACTACAAAGCTACATACTTAAAAACAAGAGATAATTGCAAATAATAAACAAATAATTCAGTGAAGTGAAATCTAAAATTTTGAAAAAGATTGTGGGGATGTGGGTTCTGGTGTATGCACAGATGACTTGTGAGAAAAACATTCTATTACTGTAGGGATTTTAATATTCGTTGCTTATTTGGAAATTAAATCAAGTTACATATTTGTCAGGTACAATTCACAAAATTGAACTTGAGTTAGACTACTACGTTAAATTTCCATGAAAGTATAAAATATTATAAAGAGAAAAAAAAACTCATATCAAAATGTGCACCAAAACCAAAACACCAATTCAACATAAAAACCCTTGATAAAATGAAATTTGAACATATGTGTTTGTGTATCTCAGTTGATAGAGAAAGATGCCATATGTAAACAGGTAGGTTATATATTTAGATATTGTATATCTAGAAGATCAAAAACAATCTATTAAAAAACCTATTACAAGTAATATTTCCACTAAAAAGAATTGCATATTGCAATATAGGAAAATTCATGTATGAAATCAATGGATGTCATATATAAAAAGCATAACCATTTAGATTATTAAATGGAAATGAAGATCTAATTTGTAATGGCAACAAATTTGCTAAAATATCAAGGCATAAAGTTAATAAGAAATCAGCAACGCCTTTACGACAGTAATGTTAAACATTTAACCACTTTTAGAACACACAAAAGAAGAGAGAAACCAATGAAGGAGATATCATATTCTTAGACAGGAAGCTTCAATATTCTAAAGATTTTGTTTTCTCCACAGTTAATTTACATATGTGTCATGAGTACATGAAAAATAGTCACATCTGTTTCTTCACCTGGAACAAAATGAGATGAATAAAATTCTGATAGAAAATTAAATAAAGATCATTAATCAGAAAAATGAGGAAAAAACAAAAAAGGAGGGTGTGTTAATCCATGTGCATAGCTATAAAGGAATACCTGAGGCTGAGTAATTTACTAAGAAAAGGGGCTTACTTGGGCTTACAGTTCTGCAGGATGAACAACAAGCCTAGTGCCGGCATCTGCTTCTGGTGAGGGCTTTAAGGAAGCTTACAATCCCGGGGGAAGGCAAAGAGGAGCTGACATATCCCACAGCAAGAATGATCAAGAGAGAGAGTGGGAAGGTGCCACACTCTTTTAAGAAACCAGAAATCAGGTAGCGTGATGCCTCCAGCTTTGTTCTTTTGACTTAGGATTGTCTTGGCAATGCGGGCTCTTTTTTGGTTCCATATGAACTTTCAAGCCGTTTTTTCCAATTCTGTGAAGAAA
>NW_012115032.1:2208336-2266441 GCF_000951035.1 Colobus angolensis palliatus | reverse complement strand
TAAAGTATAATAAAAATAAAATAAAATAAAATAAAATAAAATAAAATAAAATAAAATAGAAACCAGAACTCACGTAAACCCAAAGGGAGAATTCACTCATTAACATGAGGGAGACACTAAGCCATTCTTGAAGGATCTGGCTCCGTGACCCAATTATCACCCACTAGGCCCCACCTCCAACACTGGAGGTCACATTTCAACATGAGATTAGGAGGAGGACAAAACATCCAAATCATATCAGGGAGATTAGACATACCAGAAATTGAAACATTTTTACAGTCTCTATATTTAAGAATATATGGAAATTGTTTACAAATGTTGGAAAAACTCATGAAACAGAATAGAGATCCAACAAAATACCAAGATTTATAGAAATGTAGTATTCAATAAAGGTAGCATTTTAAATAACTGGTGAAAATATGGATGGTGTAGCAACATTTAATGTGGATGTCAGAGTAACAATTAATAATACAAAGGTAAATAAAGCAAAATGTAAATGCTAGAAACTAAGTCAAAGAATGTCATTACAATTTTGGAAAAGTTATTTGCCAACTATAATACTTAAGGTGAGGTGGGATTAACAATACAAAAGTCTGTGAAAAATTGAGATGAAGATGACAAAAAAATGGTATGAATATGGACAAAATATATGATAATTTGTATTAGCATAAATATATAATTAGCTGCTTATACAATATCATAAAATGAGAACTATAAATTCAAAACACACTGAACTAACATCACTCACTACGTTTGCAAACATCTAACATTTTCATAACACATTTGTTAGTGAGGTAGTGGAAATCTAAGAGTGCTAACACATTGCAGCAGAATGCAAAAATTGCATAATTAATATAGAGAAAAAATTTTCAAAATTTAGCAAAATTATATATTTACTGTTTTATATTATCACCCAATTTTTAGGAATCTATATCATACATACACTTGAACAATTGTGAAATGATATATCAGCAATATTACTTTTGATGATACTTATTATAACTAAAGATTAAAAACAACCCGTATTTCCAACCATAAGTTCTTCATGAATAATAATGGTCCATCTTTACAATCTACTATTATGTCATTTTATATAAAATGATTTCCAAACAGAGTATAAAGTATTATTCAAAAACAAACTAAAAAAAGACATGTACTATGTCAATAAATATCATAAATATATCAATTCTTCCAAAGTAAATTGACCAATTTTGTGCATATAAATGATAATCTTAACAAAATTTTCTGCACAATTTGATAGACTGCTGATTCTAAACTTTATTTGGCTGAATAAAAGCACAGAATAGAGAATTCAATTTTGAAAAACTATGCCAGATGAAAGAAATTCTCCTAACAGATACCAGGTTTTATTATAAATCTATAAAATTATCACACACAAACTAACACATTGATCAATGGAAACACAGCTCAGAAATAGTTTCATGCTATTATGAAACAACATTTAGTATGGCACTACAAATCAAATTTATATTTTGAGGTAATTAATTTTCCGTGTTAAATATAAAATAATGACATCATGCCAAAGACAATAATCAATTTTTGATGATGTACAAAACATAATGAAACAATTTAAAAAAAGTCTAGGATATTAATCCTTGCGATGCAGCAATGAAATGGAAAATATCTTCAACAAGATATAAAAAAATAAGAATTAGATTGAAATATTAAGAAATTGAGATTTCACAAAATTAAAAATCACTTCCTACAGTTAAAGACAATATAGATTCAGTTAAAAAAATCAAAAAACTGGAAGTAGATATTTTCTACATATGTAGAACAAAAGATTTGTATCCAGAATAAAAAAATATATATATATGGCCAGGCATTGTGGCTCACGCCTGTAATCCCAGCACTTTGGGAGGCCAAGGCGGGTGGACCACGAGGTCAGGAGATCGAGACCATCCTGGCTAACATGGTGAAACCCCGTCTCTACCGAAAATACAAAAAAATTAGTCGGGCGTGGTGGTGGCGACTGTAGTCCCAGCTACTCGGGAGGCTGAGGCAGGAGAATGGCCTAAACCCGGGAGGCAGAGCTTGCAGTGAGCTGAGATCCCGCCACTGCACTCCAGCCTGGGAGACAGAGCAAGGCTCCATCTAAAAAAACAAATAATAATAATAATACAAATCAAGAAAGAAAAGTGAAATCTCAGTGGAAAAGTGGGACTGTCGTGGTAAATAGGCAATACACAGAAAAAAAAAAAATCCAGATAAACAAATAACAGATAAAAAGTTAAGTCGGGCCAGGCACGGTGGCTCACACCTGTAATTCCCACACTGTGGGAGGCCAAGGCAGGTGGATCACAAGGTCAAGAGATTGATATCATCCTTGCCAACATGGTGAAACCCTGTCTCTACTAAAAATACAAAAATTAGCTGGGTGTGGTGGTGCCCGCCTGTAGTCCCAGCTACTAGGGAGGCTGAGGCAGGAGAATCTCTCGAACCTAGGAGGTAGAGGTTGCAGTGAGCCAAGAACTCCAGTCTGGGCAACAGAGTGAGGCTCCATCTTTAAATTAAAAAAAAAAAAAAAGGTAATTCAGAAAATTTGATTTTCTTTATCTCCAAAATATATTCATAATAGAAACACTTCTCAACTTCTCAACATTTCTACTGCTATATTTATAGACCAAACAATATCATTTTTCACTGAATTATTTTAAAAAGTTTGTGCATACACATTAGGCATATATATTTATGGAGTGTATGAGATATTTTGATACAGGCATACAATGTGTAATAATCACAACAGGATAAATGGAGTATCCATCAACTGAAGATTTTATCTTTTATGTCACAAACAATTCAATTATATCTAGTTATTTTTAAATCTAAAATTAAATTGTTATTGACAACAGTCACTTCAGGTCTACTGCTGTTTTATTTTTGATTTTAAAAACTACATCAGAAATATGACCTCACAAAAAAATAAACTCATCAAACATGGAACCAAAAACAATAAACTATAATTGGAGATAAACTCAGAAACCTTTGTAAATACAGGTGTTTATTGAGAGAAGACTGATTAAACTTGAAAAAAGTGAACTAAAGAAATGTAAACTCCATTTTCAGAAACACATCTTTGCAAAGCCAGACTTTTTAAACACATAACTATCAATCAGAAAAACCAAGTGATTTAGGTGACTCATATAATACGTACATTCTCTTGTCAAAAAGATGAATACCATGTTGAGATGACTATGATGTGTTTTCACATTTTTATTTTCTAAACTGTTGAAGAATTTTGGGTCTCACTCCTTAGTAAAACATTTGTTTTAGCTTTGGAAAGTTGACAAGGCTACCTGATTGTACTGTTTTTTTTCAACATTAGCAATTTATCCAAGAAATATTATGTGATGCCTTTGTTTATGTGCCAATTTCACTGGGATAAGAGATGTCTAGAGAGCTCGTAAAATATAATTTCTGTGTATATCTGTGAGGGTGTTGATGGAAAAGATTAACATTTGAATCTTTTGACTGGGTAAAGAAGATTCACTCTCACCAACGCTGGTGAGCCCCATCCAATCCCTTGAGGTCTGAATAGACAAAAGAAGTGGGAAAGGGTAAAAACGTTCCTGGTTAATAGTCTTTTAGACTTTGACTGGGACTGACATCATTGGTTCTCTGGTTGTCAAGCTTTCAGGTTTGAACTGGAACCACACTTTTGCTCTCATGGGCCTCTAGCTTTCAACTGACGGGTCATTGCAACCATGATTTGAATGTGTCCCGTTGGTGTTGCCAATGTGACAGTACTAATAGGTATAGCTTTCAAGAGATAATTAAACCATGAGGGACCCTCCCTCATGAATGGGATTAAAACCTTTATAAAAGAGGCTTTAAGCAACATTTGGCTAGCTTTACTTCAGCTCTTCTACTGTGTGAGGACACAGCATTTGTCCCTTTTGTCTTCTTCCTTCCAGAATGAGAGAATGCAGCAAGAAGGCTCTAACCAGATGCTGGTGCATTGGTCTTGGACTTGCCATTCTCCAGAACGGTGAGAAAACAAATTTTTCTTCTTTTTAAATTACCCAGTCAGAGATACTTTGTTACAGTAAAAACAACAAGAAAACTAAGACAGTGGGACCTCTCAAACTCCATAATCACAGAAACCGATCCCTTACGATGAACCCCTTTGTATATTTCTCTCTCTCTGTGTGTGTGTGTGTGTGTGTGTGTGTGTGTGTGTATCTCCTACTGATTCTGTTTCTCGAGTATTTTGACTAATACAATTTACAAGTGCTCAGTAGCTTCCATGATGGTGACCCCAAGACCTTGATTATAAACATTTATCTCATATTTATGATTTTAAAAATATTCAGATATGCTAACCCATGAATGAAATCTTGTTCTTTCAAATGTCCAAAGTGATTTTTCTTTTCTTTTCTTTTCTTTTTTTGAGATAGAGTCTCACTCTGTCACTCAGTCTGGAGTGCAATGACACAGTCTCAGCTCACTGCAACCTCCACTTCCTGGGTTCAAGCAAATCTCCTGCCTCAGCCTCCCATGTAGTTGGGATTACAGGCATCCGCCACCATCCTCAGCTAATTTTTCATATTTTTTCAAGTTGAGACAGGGTTTCACCATGCTGGCCAGGCTGCTCTCAAACTCCTGATCTCAGGTGATCCACCCGTCTCAGCCTCCCAAAATGCTGGGATTATAGGCATGAGCCCCCACATCCAGCCCGAGTTTTTCTTTTTCTTTCAGATAAAAGCTAAAACTTGGATTTCCTTTAGTTTAAGTAAATGCTTCCAGACTTTCTAAAGTCAACAGTTTTCTGTGTGGTATAGAAGATGTCACATTCTATTATTATATCTTGAAAATTGTTTTCAAAATATGGCAATTCACAGACTTGTTTCTGATAATGTTGATGACTTATAGTGTTACTATTTTTTTCAAGGGCTATGATAGAGTTAAAAAGCATTGAATGATGATATATTATTATACAAAGCATCAAACATCAAGACCATATATGCAAAGGAAACAGCATGAAACATTTTTATTTTTTCTGATTGTACTAGTTTTCTATGGTTCCTGTAACAAATTACAATGGATTTGGTGTATTAAAACAATATAAATTTATTCTTCCACAATTTGGCAGGTGAGAAGTCTGAAATCAGAATCACTGGGCCAAAAGCAAACTGTCGACAGAGCCACACTTCCTCTAGAGGCTCTAGGGGAGAATCCACACCTTGTTTCTTCCAGTTTCTGATGACTTCAGCGTGTCGGCCTGTGACCACATTATTTCAAACTTAGAGGCCAGGGTCTTCAAATACTGCTCTTTTCTATCTTCATATTGCCTTCTCCTCTGTGCATTTCAACTTTCCCTTTGCCTCTCTCTTACGAGGATACCTGTGATCACATTTAGGGCCCAAATGGATAATCCAAAATAATTTCTCCGTCTCACACTTTTCAACTTGGTCCTAGCTACGAAGACCTTTTTTCATAGGAAATAGGAGATAATATCTTTGGGTGAGAATAAAATGTCATTATTTTATTACCCTGCCAATATCAACAGTCATACTTTCATTTGGGTGAAAAAATTTTCTAACTTCTATGTTATAATAACTTTTGAAACTTGAGTTTCTAGAAGTGATTCATAGTTACAACTTAAAGAATTTTCCATTGATGGCTACTATCAGGAGGAGAAGTAGTTATGTATTCTTTTTTCAGCTCAAATAAAACAAGAAGAAATTTAATACTACAGGTACAGAAGGATTAACTACTATTTCTTGAAGTTATGAGGGCTCAGTGGACTAGCATGTGACACTTTTATGAAAAGTCTAAAGGAAAGTTAACTCAAAAAGGAATGTGAAGGAGTGTTTACTACTGTACCAAATTACCCAGAACACTTGGGGTTTTAAGGGCAAAGAATGAAGAATCAGTGTCCAATAGACAAAATATGGACCTTATATACAGGATGGCTGACTGATGGGAACCCTAAAAATTAAGGAAGGAGAGCTTTAGAAATTGGACCTCAAGAACTAGAGATGACCAAGATAAAAGTCTTATGCAGAAAGGAAAGCACATCATGTTTATCAAGTAGTAGCGATGAGGGACTTTTCTCAGAAGAAGTTGTAAAACTCCCTCGAGAGAAAGAGTCAGATTTCAACAACTTCTAAGAACAGAAAGTACAACACTAGCTCCTGAAACATAATTCAAAAAAGTACATACATTGATATGTCTATAATTGCCTCTCTCTCATTTCAACTCCAACCATGGAAAGATCAGAAACTGAGGGCACATAGTAGTAAGAGACAAGCCTACGAAAAATAACCGAAAGAGTTCACAAAAGATGAACTAATTGACTATTTGATTTGGCTGAATGTTATTACTCTAAAACTAAATGGAAACATTTAGATTTAATAGATTGTTTTCAATTTCTAGTGAAAAAAATATGTTTCTATGCATAGATGACCTTTATAAAATTGTGTCCATAAGTTACATCATGAATAAAATAAAGTGTGTATTTTGCTGGAAAGCACGTCTTTTTAGCGACTGATATGTTAGTATTATATCCATGACAAATAATGACTTAAAAACCATCATTCTGTCAACATGTATTACATTGTTATGCCAATTTACTCCCTAGTAATGTCTAATTAATAAACATATTGCTGCTTGTATTTGGGTTCAGCAATTTTTAATCAGGCAAGAAAATAATAACTATACAGCTAGATATTATGGACTAGATTTGAAAGCTAATGTCTTTGAAGTTTCCATGAAACTAATGCCCATGCCATTCAAGATGAGAAATGTATTAATTTCTAAGGAAATATATGCACCATCTAGATTTCTAATAGAGTTGTTGCAGTTATTTCACAAAGAAAATCATAGACAAGCATGATTAAGTGCTTTCTGTTCATATACCATCTCAAGGACATAATTTGTTTCCACAAATAACCATGTGAAAATAATAGCACAACACATCACTGTTAACCATCACAAGCCTAGAGCTCATGCTCTTAAATTGAGTGGCTGTCCAGCTGGTTACTTGAAAATTCATAGGATATAAAAAGGAAAAATGAAAATCTCAAAATATGATTACCTCCTAGTGGTAATACAGAGTTATATAGCAGATCTCGTGTCTAGCATTTAAGAAGTTGCAGCTACATTCCATTATCAAAGACATATTTGTTAAAACATGCATATAAAAGGATTTGTAATTGAAGCACAGCTTTGATATATTTAATAGCATGTATAACTGCCATCTTATTTTAATAGGCAATGTTTTATGTGCATTAGCAGTAATATAATGTCTTTTCCGTGTGCTCTTGCCATTAGCACTTTTTCCCTCCCTTTCTTTTAGTTAATCTTAAAACTTTAATGTAATACAAATACATTAACATATTTTCTATCCTCATGGTTCTTGAACAGAAGGAAGCTTTGAAATGAATTTTCCATAATTGAAGGAAGGATAGTTACTATACAACTAAATCATCAATGCTTTTTCTCCAATTCTGCCTGCCCAGCAGTTCATGTATACTTTTTCCAGGCTTAGACATGCTTATGATCACTAAAAGTGTTGGACTGGAGCAATGAAGAGATAAAAATGAGCTAGAATGCAGACAATTGGCAAGGAGTGAATTTCAAGCATTTAAGAGAAACTTCATTCTATTATGTGCCATCAGGCCATACTATGTCTGATGACATTGAATTAAAATGAGAAGTCTTTGCATATGGCCCTGTATGGTTTAATAAAGGCAGAGTTGTGGGCATTATTACAAAAACTATTAAGTATCATACCTTTTTTGTTTTTTTTTTTAAATTTTCGTAATTGTTTCAGAAGATTCATTCAGACTATTGTTTTTCTTTATGACATGTCAGTATGCCTTTTAACATTGTTCTTGAAGGTGTGACCTATATAAATATCAAGAAAAGTTAATCAAGTGAACGGAAATTACCTGATCGAATATTCCCAAAGTAGTCTTATCTGGATTGCAGCTAAATATGCACACATACACAATTCTGACACAGCAATACAGAAGGGAAATATCTAGCCTTCCAACAGTAAAGAGCTGTATGATTTAAGTCTTGAACTCTAAGCTTTAATAAACTGCATCTCAAATGTGATATTTTCATTTTCTTTCAGGAATAATTTTGGTACAGGTTTACTTTCATAACAAATACATTGGAGATGCTAAGCTCAAAGACAATTGAGTAGGCTCTCATGTTCAATTCCATTAAAGGTTAGGTAGCCTGGGGTTTCTGGGATCAGATATGTTAATCTAAAACTCTTTGTAAAATAAAACATGACCTTAGATCCCAGGGGAATAATTCTATATTGAGACTTCTCTAAGGAGGTCCATTAATGTAATTGGAAATTCCCAGGACATTTGAATGTTGTTGTTATGCTAAAAGTTTCCAGTATCAGGAGCTTATTAAAACTCAAATGATATATTTGAATGGGGCTGTCAACCTCTTGAATTTTCTATGTATTTAACTAAGTTGTGGTTGTTTATATTAAACTAAGTTACTAATTAGTAGCAACAAAAATATTTTCTTTCTTTTTTTTTTTTTTAAAGAGATGGGTCTTGCTATGCTGCTCAGGTTGGTCTCAAACTCCTGGGCTCAAGTGATATTCCCATCTCGACCTCCAAAAGTAGTGGGATTAAGGCACAAGCCACTGCAACTGGTGCCAAAGTATTTTCCTGATGAAAAATTTAAGGTTGAAGAATGTGTTGTCCAGAGGATTAGAAAACAAATTTCAAACCTAACATCATTTATTCATGAAATAAATTTTGAGCATCCACTGATAAAAATACAAATATTTCTCACAACCACATTTCATATAAATATCGGAGAAAAAAAAGCAGCTTAATAAAGAAAATGTTACAGGCTTGTGTTTTTTTTCAGTACACATCACACTGTTTCACAAGACTAACATTGGCTTTTAATCAACAGATTCCTCTTCAATACATTAACCCTCACTTCTGAGCTTAGACACTTAACAAAAAGCTATTTATTTGTTTTAATATCTTCAGGACAAATGAAATGCAATATATTTTCCATTCTATAGTCCGTTATTCAATGTGTGGATGCCCTTTGTATTTTTTAATGTTTCAAGAATAAGAGAATTATATAGAAATGCAAATCATGTGAATTTCTGTTCTGTTAATTTCATGACAAATTATGTTCAGAAAGACAGATGAATAAATACATAGGTATATAGAGATATTTATGCCTGAAATTCTTGTAAAATTACTAGTGGAAAGTGTAAAAAGTGAGTGTAAGACATTACAAAAATGCCTTGAGGTATATGCACACAGTATTAAGAAAAAAATATTTATTTCAGAGAATAAAAACATAATTCCTAAGTCTAATCTATCAGAACTTAAGTATAATAGAAAACCTTATCTGGAATACTAAGTTCCAAAATTTTAAATATTATATGTAAATAAATTAAGAAAAAATATAATGATAAAATGAACAGATGAAAATACAGAAAATAATTCAAAATTTAAAACGTGGACATTTGTTTTAGATAGTCTTATGAAACATTGCCTCCTCCTTGCTTTTTTTTTTTTTTTTTGAGATGGAGTCTTGCTCTGTCGCCCAGGCTGGAGTGCAGTGGGCAGATCTCAGCTCACTGCAAGCTCCGCCTCCCAGGTTTACGCCATTCTCTTGCCTCAGCCTTCCGAGTAGCTGGGACTACAGGGGCCCGCCACCTCCCCCAGCTAGTTTTTTGTATTTTTAGTAGAGACGGGGTTTCACCGTGTTAGCCAGGATGGTCTCGATCTCCTGACCTCGTGATCCGCCCGTCTCAGCCTCCCAAAGTGCTGGGATTACAGGCTTGAGCCACCACGCCCGGCCTCCTCCTTACTTTTTAAATCATATGCCAAGTCCCAGTTATAAGAACACTTAACTACGACTAAATCAAATTTAGTAAAATTAATCCGGCAATATGTTAGTACAACAAATCAAATCCACAACTATGTAAAAACAATAATATTCATACAAGAGAGGTTTGTTTCATCGACACAGGTTTGGTTTACTATTCAATAATTAACCAAGGTGAATCACTGTCTTAGAAAAAGAAAATAGTAACATAATTATTTCCACAAACAAAAAAAAAATTAAATTTGGTTCCCTTTTTTTTTTTATAAAACATCTCACAAAAAATATAATGGACATCCATACATTATTAAATAAGGTACAAAATAAGTATAGAAGTGAATTTCTTCAGTCTGCAAAAGGAAATATAAGAAATGCAAACAACTAATATTCTACTCTGTGGTGAAAAACTATGTTTTCTTCTTCAGATTTAAAATAAAGTGTATATGTCTGCCTTAAATATTGATATTCAATATTGTACAAGAAAGCAAAATCAGTGAAATAACACAAGAAAAATACATAAAGAGTCACAGGCTGAAAGCAAGAATTAATATTGACTTTATTTGTAAACCACATAATCATCTATGTAGAAAATCTTAAGGAATCCACAGGAATATTTACCGGTTCTACAATGTGAGTAAGCTCACAGAATACAAGATCGTTATATGAGTTTATCGTATTTCTATAGGTTAACAGCGAACAATTAGAAATTACAATTTGTAAATATCTTCTGCAATAATCTCAAAAAATAAAATAGTGATAAATTGAACAAAGAATGTACAAAACTTGTATGAAACAAAATATCCTGGGAAAAGTTTAAAAAGACTTAAATAAAGGAAGGGATTTCATATTTGTGATCAGAAGACGCCATATAAATAAGGTGTCAATTCTCATCTAACCAATCTTCAGATACAATGCAATCCAATCAAAATCCAGTTAGGATATGGCAAAAATTGACAAAGTGTTTCTAAAATGTTTGTGGAGATGAAACGTTATATGAAATAAGTAATGAAATTTTAAAAAATTGGAGGAATTACACTAACCGATTCCAAGACTTAGGATACAACTATAGCAATCAAGTAAATATTGATGTTAAGATCCATATGTAAACCAATAGAACAAAACACAGTGTAGGGTTTGTCAATTAATTTTTGAAAAATGAATCAAGGTAGTTTAATGGGGCGTTAATAATCTTTTCAACAAATAGAGCTAAGAAATTTAACATTCATATTTTCAAAAGGATCCAAATTTTATATTAAACTATATGCAAAATTTAATATGAAATGAAATATAGACCCTAAAGTAAGTGTTTAAACTACAAACCTTACCAAAAACAGGTTTTAAACTCTGCATGACCATGAGACAGGCAAATTATTCTTAGATAAAACACAAAATGTATGAACCAAAAAGATAAAAAAAAAAGATTAGATTTCATCCAAAAAGTAAACGTTCCTCTTTAAAAATACACTTAACAAAGTGAAAATTCAATACACAAACTTTTAGGAAATATTTGGATACCATCTATTTTACAAAGAATTTTTATCAAGAATATGTAAAAAGCTTTATATGTTAAGAACTTTATGAAGTTTAAAACTTTATAACTCAAAATAAGAAAATGAACAAACCAATTTAAACATAGAAAAAGTCTTAAACGTAACCTTCATTAAATAAATGCATTAAAAGATACTATATATCCTTAGGCATTAGAGAAATGCAAATTAAAACCTCAGAGAGATACCAGAGCATACCCACTGGAATGACTAAAATTAATAAGTCTGACATAAATTGTTGGCAAGGTTGTAGAGTAAATAGAACTCTCAAAGACTGATGATAGAAGTGAAATATGAATTAGCGTAGCTACATTTAAAAAGTTTGGCTCCGTATGAAATTTAACGTAGTTTTTCTAATTCTGTGAGGAAAGTCAATGGTAGCGTGATGGGGATAGCATTCATTCTGTAAATTACTTTGGGCAGTATGGCCATTTTGACGATAGTGATTCTTCCTATCCATGAGCATGGAATGTTTTTCCATTTGCTTGTGTCCTGTCTTATTTCCTTGAGCAGTGGTTTGTAGTTCTCCTTTAAGAGGTCCTTTACATCCTTGTAAGTTGTATTCCTAGGTATTTTATTCTTTTAGTAGCAATTGTGAATTGGAATTCACTCATGTTTTGGCTCTCTGTTTGTCTATTATTGGTTTATAGGAAAGCTTGTGAGTTTCTGCACATTAATTTTGTATCCTGAGACTTTGCTGAAGTTGCTTATCAGCTTAAGGAGATTTTGGCCTGAGACAACGCAGTTCTCAAAATATACAATCATGTAATCTACAAACAGAGACAATTTGACTTCCTCTCTTCCTATTTGAATACTCTTTCTTTCTTTCTCTTGCCTAAATGCCCTGGCCAAAAATTCCAATGTTATGTTGAACAGGAATGTCAAGAGAGAACATCCTTGTCTTATACCGGTTATGAAAGGGAATGCTTCCAGCTTTTGCCCATTCAGTATGATGTTGACTGTGGGTTTGTCATAAATAGCTCTTATTATTTAGTCAACACAAACCTAAGCAAAAAGAACAAAGCTGGAGGCATCACGCTACCACAATTCAAAATATACTACAAGCCTATAGTAACCAAAATCTCATGGTACTGGTACCAAAACAGAGATATAGACCAATGGAACAGAACAGAGTCCTCAGAAAAAAATGCCATACATCTACAATCACCTGATCTTTGACAAATCTGACAAAAACAAGCAATGGGGAAAGGATTCCCTATCTAATAAATGGTGTTGGGAAAATTGGCTAGCCATATGCAGAATACTGAAACTGGACCCCTTCCTTACACGTTATACAAAAATTATCTCAAGAAGGACTAAAGACTTAAATGTAAAACCTAAAACCATCAAAACCCTAGAAGAAAACCTAGGAAATACCATTCAGGACATAGGCATGGGCAAAGACTTCATGACTGATACACCAAAAACAATGGCAACAAAAACCAAAATTAACAAATTGGATCTATTTAAACTAAAGAGATTCTGCACAGCAAAATAAACTATCATCAGAGTGAATAGGCACCCTATAGCAGGGAAGAAAATTATTGCAATCTATCCATCTGGCAAATGGCTAATATCCAGAATCTACAAGGAACTTGAGCAAATTTACAACAACAACAAAAAACAGCCTCATCAAAAAGTGGGCAAAGGATATGAACAGACACTTCTCAAATGAAGACATTTATGCTGCCAACTAACATATAAAAAAAAAAAAGCTCATCATCACTGGTCATTAAAGAAATGCAATTCAAAACCACAATGAGACACTATCTCATGTCAGTTAGAAGGATGATCATCAAAACATCAGGAAATACAGATGCTGGAGGGGACGTGAAAAAATAACAGTTTTATACTGCTGGTGGGAGTGTAAATTAGTTCAACCTTTGTGGAAGACACTGTAGCTATTCCTCAAGGATCTAGAACCAGAAATAACATTTGACCCAGCAATCCCATTACTGAGTATATATCCAAAGGATTATAAATCGTTCTAGTATAAAGACGCAGGCACACATATGTTTACTGCAGCACTACTCACAATAGCAAAGGCTTGGAACCAACCCAAATGCCCATCAATGATAGACTGGATAAAGAAAATGTGGCATGTAAACACCATGGAATACTATGCAGCCATAAAAAAGATGAGTTCATGTCTTTTGCAGGGACATGGGTGAAGCTAGAAACTGTCATTCTCAAATAACTAACACCAGAAAACCAAACACTGCATGTTCTCACTCATAAGTGGGAGTTGAGCAATGAGAAAACATGGACACCAGGAGGGGAAAATCATATGCTGGGGCTCGTCCAGGGGTTGGGAGCTAGGGGAGGGACAGCATCAGGAGAAATACCTAGTGTAGATGACAAGTTGATGGGTTCAGCAAACCACCATGGCACATGTATACCTATGTAACAAACCTGAATGTTCTGCACAGGTATCCCAGCACTTAAAGTATAATTACAAAAAATAAAAAGAGCTTGGCTGTTTACTATAAGCAAATATTTACAATATGACTCAACAACTTCACTCTTATTTACCAAAGAGAAATAAAAATGCATGTCCATTGAAAAATTAGTATTTGAAATTTAATTACAACCGTATTTATTATACCTCAAACATGAAAACAACCCAAATATTCCTCATCTACAGAATGCATGAAGAAAACATTGTTTCTTTATAAAATGAAATATCAATTAGCAATGAAAAGAAACAAGTTTGCAATATATGTAAAAAGTGAATGAAAATATATGCAAAGAATGAATTTGAAGAACATTACTCTAAATGAAAGAGGTCTGACACAAATGACTATGTATTTTATTTATTATTGTATTTACATGAAATTCTCAAAAAGGCAAAACGATTGTGACAGAAAGCAGATCAATGGTTTCCAGAGGCAGTGGTTAGTAGAAGGAGATTGACTGAAAATGTACGAAGGACATTTATTGGGTGATGGAGATTTCCTGTCATTACTGTGGTGGTGGGTTCACTACTGTATAAAATTGTAAAAACTCATCATCTTGTACAATTAAATGTATAAATTCTACTGTACTTAAATTATACCACAATGAAACAGGAAAAAAATAACAGCGTTAGAATAGAATACCACTCCTCACTCCTTGAGAAAAAGTAGAAAATACATAGTCTCTAAATAAAATATTTCCTTTACTTTAAATAAATTTGTTTTCAATAAACACCCACTGCATCAACCTTTTAAAACAATTTTAATATTTTAGAAGAACCAGTAAAAACTTGATCGTACCAAGCATACTTTCTGAAAAACTACTCTAAAGTCCTTTTTAATCAATGCCTTTTGAGTTTTATGGTCCTGTCAGGGACTACTCTCCCTCTCCCACTCCCACAGTGAACCATCAACTCAGAGCCTCGACTGACCAGATTTTCTCTGGAAATCCTAGTTATTCTTCCTAGGCAAGCAACCTGGGTCCAAAGAAATCATTTTCTTTTTTTATCAACTCTGGTCTCCTCAAGTTAGGTTTTCTTACAAATTCCACAATCATGAACTAGATTCATAATATGATATTGATAATTCATTACAGATAAATGTGTCTCCAAGGGCTATACACATTCACAAATTTTATATCTTAAGTTACATTTATATAATGCTTTAAGGTTTACAAAATACTTTCACAAGAATGATCTCATTTGATTCCTACAACCTTGTGAAATAAATGGCAGGCAATATCATTGATCTTCATCTCACAAATGATACAGGAGAGACTCATAAAGAAATGGAAGAGACTTTATGCTATGGTAGTACTGTAGTTTACCTGAACTAATGATATTTCAGTGATAGCCTGGGGCCCTTGTGAAGGTGTGATGTTTAGGGGCAACCTGTCAGATGGGTTTAAATCTGATTTTCCAGGCAAACTTGCACGTTCTCTTCTTATACTTAAGCCATCCTGAATAATAGATACATATTACCTGGCAGTCAAAGGTCTAAGTTGCAGATATTAATAAGATTCTTGCAAATTAATATATTTGTTCTAAAAATTATCACACTATGATTTTTCTTCTGTTTTCTGAGAAACTCACTATTACAACGGCAAGAACTCAGGATATGTCTGCAAGCCTAACAGTTTAGAAAGTTATATGATACATTTCAAACCATCAGACTATGCTAATTTTATGGCCATGTTAATTTTCTAAGTGACAGACATTATGAAAGTGCTGAACAGAATAGATTGTGATTAGGACAACAATGATTTTAATGGAAATAAGGTCAGCAGCTGCATAAAAACACAATGCAAATGGAGAGAATGATGCTGCAAGTGAAGAGTTCTGGTCCAGACCCTCCAGTGACCTTCATTATCACTGCACTGAGGAAGGCTATAGTCAGCTGCCACACTACTTTAGTACTCAATTATAAAAGTCAAGTAATTTATCTGACTACGGTATCAGCTCATGCTGGAATCACTCCACAAACTATACAGTCATTCTGCCCTTTCCTAAGACTCAACCTCCCCCAAGGCATTATGTTTGAGTATTACTTGATTTGTAAATACATGAAAGAGTTTAAAAAAAAAAAACTGTTTCTCAATAACTTCTAGCACTTTTATGTTGTTTTCTGATTGTTTCCTAGAGACAAGCAATGTGTAATGCAATCCCTATTTTACAGGATTGATGTTTTGACAGTCAAATAAAACAATTCTGTCCCACCTTTCCTGTTCTTATCACGTAATGCCAGAGGTTAATCGACTCACAGTAATCAAATCTAATGATCCTCTTTTTAAATTTATTCTTTTGTTTGTTTGTTTCTTCTGCAGTATTGATCCCTTTTGGCCTTGATTCTTGAAACTTTCTCTTCCCATGACTCCCAAGACACTATTACCTCCTAGACTTTTGCCTGCCTCTTAAGAAAATGCTGCATGTCTTCTATGTTGCTTCTATCTTCTTTAGCTCCCCCAATAAAGGCAAGTTTTAAAGGTCTCTTTCTCTTCTATTATATTTAATTTACAGTTTCTACCTCTATACTTTCCTGGAAGTATTTTTATTTGTCAAAGACTTGACTATCTATACTTTGTAGTTGTTTCATAATATGTAGCAAAATATGCAGCCCAGTCATCTTTTCTTAATTCTATACCTACATTTTACCTACATCTTGCTGCCCGTGTCAATACCAGTAACATTTCTGACATTTGTAATGTAATATGTCTAAAATAAGATTTATTATTTTCTTCTCATACATAATCCACAAATGACTTTATGAAATTCCTTATCATACTGACTGAAACCTTGATTTGTTTCTCTCTTCACTTGTTAATTCAATGATTTGATACATTCTGTCAATTTGATTTATTCAATATCTGTTGAAATTCTACCTTCCTTCCACTCTGACAATGGTTTCTCTCTCTTAAGCTGTGTTAAAAACCTCTCCCACCAGTCAGTTTTGCTGAGAGTTCCGAAAATCATCTTCCTGAAACCTGAATCTGACAATAGGATGCCCGATAAAGCACACACTCTATTCTTTCACCACTATCTATGACATTTTATTTCCTTTCATAACCCTTTGCTCTAACTAAACTCCACCATCCACTGAACCTCCTGAATCAATATCAGTTGATATCGGCTAGGTGCGGTGGCTGACGTCTGTAATTCCAACAGTTTGGGAGTCCGAGGCGGGCGGATCACGAGGTCAGGAGATCGAGACCATCCTGGTTAACATGGCAAAACCCCATCTCTACTAAAAATACAAAAAATCAGCCAGGCGTGGTGCCACGCATCTGTAATCTCAGCTACAGGGGAGGATGAGGCAGGAGAATCACTTGAACCCGGGAGGCGGAGCTTGCAGTGAGCGGAGATCAGGCCACTGCACTCCGGCCTGGGTGACAGAGGGAGACTCTGTCTCAAAATAAATAACTACATACACACATATTAATTAATATCAATTCTATTTCCTAATTTCTCTGACTTGTTTATGTTTGTCCTTTTTGTTTTCTAAACTAACTGTACTTTCTTTCCCTCCTGCACATACCAAGTCTTGATCTCCCACACAAATGCTGTATCTTCATAGTAATGCCTTTTTATATTGTACTCAGATGTACCTAATCCATTTAAATGCTAATATCTCAACACATTTTGTTCATAAATATTTTTGTGTGAGTTGTTGCCTTGTTTGATAGTTTTGTAAACTTCTTTTCCCAGTTATCTAGGTATGGTTCATCTTTCGGTGAGTTTTTAGTAGGACATGGTCATTTCTCAACTATGTTTAAATGCAGAAAAATCTGGTCCATCTCAATCAATACTTTATGCCTTTGCCAAATAGCAAAAACAAAACCGAACCAAACAAAGGATAAAACAACAATAAAAAAGCTAATAAAAATTATGTCCCATGTCAAATTGTATACAAAAACTATAGGATAAGTACCTACTCTTCCCTTATCAGCCTTTGGTCTTATTACTGAAAGCTGCTCCATTCTAAGATTAGAATAAAGGAGCAAATAAAAGGACCACTGGACCTACTAGGCTGGGAGGTCCTATCACTAGGTCCTAAATGTTTGTTCACAAACATTTCTCAGATATATATATATATTTATTTATTTTTGTATACCTCATTGATACATAAGAATGTTAAGGATGTCAAAAAATTAGGATGCTAGTAGATAATATATTTTGAAATATGGGGAAAAGAGAAAATGGATCAGATATCCTTGATGAAGGATCTGAAAAAAAAAAAGGGAATACACAGAGAAGGCAGTAGTAAAAGTGGGAGTCATATCTCTAAGAGGAATTTTGGAGAGAATACTAATACTAATACTAATACTAATATAGAATCTGCAGAATCCTAGTGTTGAAGAAGGAACTGGAAGAGCAAAATCCACATAAAAAACTGAGAGGGGCAGCTAAGAATAGAACTTTCCTATTTTAAACTCCTAAGTGTTCTCCTTCCTGTCCCATACATACAAAAGACTAGCAACTGCTCTTTTTTCATTATAAACTTTATATGAATCAGAGGATAAGCAAAAATAATTCATAATTAAGGAGGTAAGAGAATTATGAGATATTACAAAGAAGGCATAAGCATCCTGCCTTATTAAGAATATAACAAAAGGTGAAGATGTGAATTACCTTGATCTAATAATTCCACAATATATACACATGTCAAAACAGCAAATTGTACCCCATAAATAGATACAGTAATTGTCTTTTCACTAAAAGTAAAAGAAAGAACATTAAAAAGACTATTTCAAACTCCAGGAAACTAAAATGCTGCCCTAGAAAATCCATTTACACGGTGTAGTAGGTGCTTTTACTTTAATCATCTAACTTTTATATAAGGACACAGCCAAAACTATGAGGCATTCAAAGAAAAAAAAAAAAAACTGTACCATGAAAGGAAAAAACTACAGAAAATGCATATATACTTATATTGAAAAAAGGAATAAAAAAACACAGAGGAAAAAGAACATTTCAAAATAAAATTGAGAACACATTTCAGAAAGTTGATATAAAAGAGAAAAACTAGAAGATTAACCTAAGCAGACTAACATTTTAATAATGAGAGCTCCTTAAAGAGAAAACAAATAAAATCATAGGCGAGAAATTACCAAAGAAGTACATAATTCCAAAGTGCAGAAAAAAAACGTGTTTTCAAGATTAACAGTGTCTGCTGAGTGCTCAGTTAAATAAATTAAAAAAACTCTCATGCTGAGACAAAATGTAATGAAATTTAGTAGCACTGTGGATGTAAAGAAAATATTTTAGAAAATTTGTAGAGGAGAAAAAAAAACATGTTTCATAAAAAATATTGAGAATTAGGGACATTAGACTCCTGGGCTGCATGTAGTACTAATGGCTAGGATAGAGCAGAGAATGGAATACTGAAAAAAGATTATTTTTAAGAAACAATTCTATGCCCAGTCAAAATACATGAAGATAAGATAATCACAATTCTAATATGAAAAGTCTTAATACTTTTATTATTTCTATACCTATTATTACAAAGCTGAAACTATAGCCATATTCTTAAAAGTGCAATAAGAGAAGGGAATTGTGGCAGAACGTTAGTAAAGCAACTAATAACAAAACCTAGATTATTTTTGAAAGCCAAAATACTAATTTAATATGCATGTTTCAGATGCCTATTGCTCCATAGCAAACCACTCCAAAACTTACTTGCATGAAACATCAATTTTATTAAGTTCGTGAATTCTGAGGGCCATTAACTCAAACAAGGTACAAGGTACAGTGAGGGTGTCTTGCCTTTGTTCTGTACGGTTCTGGTGCCTTATGTAGGAAGATACAGTGCTGAGGTTCTTATTAACTGTAGGAGTTTCACTGACATATCTTGTGTTTTACCCTAGCTTTCAACTTAGATATCAGCAAAAGCTGTTGTCAGAAATCTACACATGACCTCTATGCAGCTTGAGCTTCCTAACAATATGGTAACTGGACTACAAGAGCAGAGGTACCAAAGGAGCTAGAAAGACATTGTGTTGCCTGTTGTGAGCAGATGTGGAATTTATTGGGACTTCTTTTGCTACAAACAAGTCTGGTCTTCATAAAATATTGATACCATTTATTGATAGGAGTGACCAATATTATGAAAGAGGACACTTTTTCTTTTTCTTCTTTTTTTTGTAAAATTTTTGGGAAAGTTCCTTCAAGTGAAAACAGGAATTGCACAAAGCCTATTCTATCATTTTTTTCTTGTTCTTTTTCAGGCCTAGAACATTGATATGATGATTAGATTACCAATAGTCAATTTAGACCACAGGGCAACTTGAGGAGGCATGTGACATTTGCATTCAGTCATTTAAGAAAGCAAAAAATATCTAAGCGCATATTATGTGCAAAACACTATTCTAGGCAATAGAGGCAGAATTTTAAACAGAAATTCAGCCCTCTCAATTTATACTTCATTGGGATAATAGGGACATCAAAAATAATAACTACAAAAATCAATAAAGTGATGTTAAGTACAAAAGAAGAAAGAGTCACAAGTGCAAGAAGGCATAAGGCTGATAATAAGGAAAGCATGAAGACAGGATGAAATTTTAAATAAAGTGTTCAGAAAACACCTTACAAATTATATGATTTAGCTATTATAATACAAGGGATTGGTTTGTCAACTCATACACAAATCAGCTATCAAGCTTTTTAACAATTTTAAGGATATAGGTAATTAGGAAGTTCATATGGAGTAGAGAGATTGAGTACAATGAGGATGACTCCACCTCCTACCTTCCCAGATAAGACATGAACTCATCACATAGATAAATGATAAGGTCTGTAATGAGATTTGTGGGTCATTTCACCCAGGAGGGAACATAAGTTATCAACTCCATTTTATACATGAATGAATGCTATAACACATGACATGCTTCAGAAAGGCATGCCTCATCTATACATGCATTGCAGTTTATTAAATATATATAACCCTTTAGCCAGGGTTATCTTCCTAAGAAATTTTATAAATAAATTCTGCTCATGACCAAATATTATTAATGTATCTACAGTTGATTTTTTATTTCAGCTAGTGCTGTCCCACTTTATGAAATTAGTGAATGAATCCTACTCCAGCTGCTTTAAATTTTCCCTCTCCCATCTTTATTCTATTTGAACATACTCATGAAGGATATGTATAGGGCCTTTTAATGCAGAAGGAAAAGCTAGGAAACGGTCCTGTTGAAAGGAAATTCCTGGTATGCTCAAAGAAAAACTAAGGCTGACTGTATATATCCTCAGGGCAATTGTGAAGACTCTGAAGGCTGAATGAGATAAAAACACAACGAAGAGAATCAAGCAAAGAAGTAACATAATAATATTTGATTTAAAAAAGTTGTTTAGCTTTTGTTTTGAAAACAAGCTGTAGTATGGAAAGAAATGCCAAAGAATGAAGAACAGTTAATAGACAATTGGTGGTGATCATTTTGTCTAGAATTGGACTTCATAGAACTGGAAATAATGACAAGTAATGCTGTGTACAGTTTTGAAGGCAAAAAAAAAAAAAGAATTTGCTGAAAAAAATTGAATGTGGAGGTGAGAAAGAAGGGAAAGAGTTAAGGATGACTTCAAGGTTTTTACTTTAAGCCACTAGGAATAGTAGGGTTTCCATTTCCTGTAATAGAGAAGATTACAGAAGGAGCAGGTTTCCAGAGGGAAATATTCTAACAGGTTTTATTATAGACCTTTTAAATTTAGAACATCCATTCAGTTTCTAAGTAGAGATAACAAATATGTACTTGGGTATATTATTCAGAATTTCAAAGCCGAAGTTATAAATAAGTAATTCATCAACTATACATGTTATTTAAAAGAAAGAAGCAGAATAAATTATTAAGGGAGTGAATGTAGATAGAGAAGACTCCTAGTTATTTCCATGTTCAGCAGTTGGCAAGATGTGAAAGAATCAGCCAAGGAGACTGAGAAAGAGCAACAGGCAGAGGAGAAAGAAATTATTGTATCCTTGAAGTCAAATAAAGAGTGTTTTTAAAGAAGAAACTAGGAAGGAGACAGAACAAGATGGCTGAAAAGAACATTACAGTGATCACAAAACTGAACACCAAACTGAACAACTTTCCTCACAAAAAGCACCTTCATAAGAATCAAAACTCAGATAAGTAATCACAGTACCTGCTTTTAACATCTTATCAAGGAAAGAGAAACTGAAGAGGGTAGCAAAGGCAGTCTTGAATTGCTGACACCACACCTCCATTATCCCTGGGCAATGCACAATGACAGAGACAGAAATTCTGTGCACTTGGAAAAGGGAGAGCAAAGTGATTGCAGGTCTTTCCATTGGAACTCACTGCTGTCCTGTAACAGCAGAGAGCAAGATAGGGCAGAATTTGGCCAGTGCCTACGTAGGGATCATTTAGACCATCCTTAGTCAGAGGTTTATCCTCTGTCCCAGAGGTCTGAACCCAAGTTCTAGCTAGCCCCACTGCTGTGAGCTAAAGTGCCCTGGGGTCCTAAATAAACAGGAAATAAAGTCTAGACCACAAGGATTTCAATTCCTGAGCAAGTCCTGGTGATGTGTTGGGCTCAGATCCAGTGGATTTGTGCACATGACCAAGTGAGACAGCACTGGGGCCAAGGGAGTGCTTTTATTACCTTCCCCAGTGCTAGGCAGTGAGGCTTGAAGCTCTGGAAGGAAAGGGAAGAGTAAAGAGCACGGTCCTATAACATGGATACCAGCGCATCTACAGTAAAATAAAGCATGAAGCAGAGTCCTGAAGTCCCTATTTTGTATTATAGCTCCCAGATGACATTTCCAGACCTGCCCTGGGAAAGAAGGGAACCCAGTGCCCTGATGAGAAGGTCCATGTCCTTTCAGAATTTGCCACATGCTGACTAAAGAGCCCTTAGTCCTTGAATAATCATCGGCAGTAGCCAGGCAGCAGCCACAACAGGTTTGGGCAAGACCTAGTATTATGCTACCCTCGGATGTGACCCAGCACAGTCCTAGAGCTGGTGGCCACAGGATTGCTTTTGTCACCCCTCAACAACCTCCAGGGAGCTTAGCATGGAGAGTGAGACTTCATTCCTTTGTGAGAAAGTAGGGGAAAAAAACAAGACACTCCTCTCTGGCAATCCAGACAATTCTCCCAGATATTACCCAAGATTGCCAAGGCTGATACTTCTACAAATCTGCAAAGTAACAGTGTCACTGAGCTTGGACTGTTCCCTAATGCACATATGGCTGCAGTGACCAAAAAATTATTTCATAGCACTCAATTCCCTTTGAATACTTGGAAAGCTTTCTCAAGAAAGATGGGTACACACCAGCCCAGACTGTGAAAAATTAGAATAAATATATAAATCTTCAATGCCCAAACACTGGTGAATATCCACAGGCATTAAGATCATCCCAGAAAAAAATCATCTCACCAAACAGTAAACAAGGCACCACTGCCCAATTCTGGAGTGATAGAGATATGTGACCTTTCAGATAAAGAATTCAAAATAGCTGTTTTGAGGAAGCAAAAGAAAACCAACACGAAAAAAGGAACTTGGAATTCTATCACATAAATTTAGCAAAGAAGATGAAATAATTAAAAAGAATCAAGCAGAAATTTGGGAGATGAAAAAGTGAATTGACAAACTGAAAAATGCATCAGTCTATGAACAGCAGAACTTACCAAACAGAAAAAAGAATTAGTGTGCTTGAAGTGAGGCTAGTTGAAAATACACAGAAGAGTCAAAAGAAAAAAAAAACAGTAAAAAATAATGAAGCATGCCTACACGATCTAGAAAATAGAAAATAGCTTCAAAAAGGCAAATATGTGAATTATTGTTCTAAAAGACGTAATAGAGAGAGATTGGGTAGAAAGTTTATTCAAAAAGATATCAATATTCAAATACAAGAAGGTTATAAAACACCAAACAGATTTAACTCAAGTAAGACTACCTCAAGACATTTAATAATCAAATTCCCAAAGGTCTAAGATTAAAAAGGAATCATAAAAGTAGTAAAAGAAAAGAGAAAAATGACATATAAGAGAGCTCCGATTTGTCTGGCAGCAGATTTCTCAGTGTAAAGCCAGGAAAGACTGATGTTATACATTTAAATTACTGAAGGAAAAAGGCTTTTATCCTATGAAATCATATCCAGCAAAAATATCCTTTAAACATGAAAGAGAAATAAAGACTTTGTCAAAGAAAAGCTGAGGGATTTTGTCAACACCAAAACTATCCTACAGGATATGTTCAAGAGAGTTATTTAATCTGGGAGAAAAAAATGTTAAGGAGCAATAAGATGTCATCTGAAGGTACAAAACTCACTACTAACAGTAAGCATACAGACAAATACAGAATATTATAGCACTGTAATGTAGTGTGTAAACTACTCATATCTTGAAAAGGAAGACTAAATGAAAAACCTACAAAATTAATAACTACCACAATTTTAAGGCATAAACAGTGTAAGTTGTAAATCGAAATAAAAAAGTTAAAAAGCAGGGAGTATGAAATTACAGTTCAGAACTTTTATTAATTTTTCTCTTTTTTTCAGCAATCAGAGTTAAGTTGTCATCAGTTTAGAATAATGGGATATAAGATGTTACTTGCAAGGCTTAGTGTAGCCTCATATCTGAAAACATAGCAACAGATACAGTAAAAACAAAAGTAAGAAAGAAAAACATACCACCAGAGAAAATCACCTTCACTGAAAGGAAAACAAGTAGGAAAGAAAGCAGGGAGAATAGACCACAGAACAACTAGAAAACAAATAGCAAAATGGAAGTAGTAATTTCTTACTAATCAATAATAACATTGAATGTAAATGAACTAAGCTCTTTAATCAAAACACAGAGTGACTGAATGCATTTTAAAAACAGATGGAATAATATGCTGCCTACAACAAATACACTTCACCTATAAAGAAATACAGAGAATGAAACTAAAGAAATGGGGAAAAAAATATAATAATAAAGGAATTGAGTATCAAGAGAATATAACAATTGTGAATAGAATAAATATGCACTCAAAAATGGAGCACCCAGGTATTTAAAACAATTATCAGAACTAAAGAGAGAGTTAGACACCAATACAATAATAGGTGGAGACTTCAACATCTCACAGCATTGCATTCATTCTTCTCCTCAGCACATGGATCACTAACAAGGATAGATCATATGTTAGACCACAAAACAAGTCTTAAAAAATTCAAACTGAATAAATAAATAAATCACATCATTCCTCCCAGACTACAATGAAGTAAAACTAAAATCAGTGACAAGAGGACGTTTGGAAACCATCCAAACTCATGGAGATTAGAAAATATGCTCCTAAAAAGCCAGTGAAACAATGAAGAAATTAAGAAATAAATTGAAAAAATAATTGAAATAAATGCCAAAGGAAACAAAATGTATGGGATACAGCGAAAGAAATCCTAAAGGCAAAATTTATAGCCGTAAGCACCTACATCAAAAAAGTAGAAAATTTTCAAATAAACAACTTAACCATGAACCTTAAAGAACTAGAAAAGCAGAAGAAATCAAAACTCAAATTAGTAGAAGAAAAGAAATAATAGTAATCAGAGCAAAAGTAAATGAAATTGAACTGAAAGAAATACAAAAGATTAATGAAACAAAAATTGGTGCTTTGAAAAGATAAACAAAATTGACAGACTTTTATCCAGACTAAGACAAAAATAGAGAAGTCCTCAAAAACAAAATCAGAGATGAACAAGAATGCTTTACAACTGATGCTGCAGATCATTTCCAAAAGATCATTAGAAACTACTATGTGCACCTATATGCCAATAAATTGGAAAACCTAGAAGAAATGAATAAAATTCTAGACACATGCAACCTACAAAAATTAAACCATGAGAAATCCAAAAACTGAATAGACCAATAACAAGTAATGAGATCAAAGCAGTAATAACACGTCTCCAAGAAGAAGAAAAAAAAAAAAGCCAAGGACCTGATGGCTTAATTATTAAATTTTAAGAAACATTTGAAGAAAGAATTAATAGTAATCCTACCCAAATTATTCTGAAGTATAGAGGAGATGGGAATGCTTCTAAATTTATTTTATGAGGTCAGTCTTACCCTGATACCAAAACTAGACATGACATATCAAAAAAGGAAAACTACAGGCCAATATCGCAGATGAACACTGACACAAAAGTTCTCAACAAAATACTAACAAACCAAATTTAACAACACATTAAAAAGATCGCCGGGCACGGTGGCTCAAGCCTGTAATCCCAGCACTTTGGGAGGCTGAGACGGGCGGATCACGAGGTCAGGAGATCGAGACCATCCTGGCTAACACTGTGAAACCCCGTATCTACTAAAAAATACAAAAAACTAGCCGGGCGAGGTGGCGGGCGCCTGTAGTCTCAGCTACTCGGGAGGCTGAGGCAGGAGAATGGCGTGAACCTGGGGGGTGGAGCTTGCAGTGAGCTGAGATCCGGTCACTGCACTCCAGTCTGGGCGACAGGGTGAGACTCCGTCTCAAAAAAAAAAAAAAAGATCATCCATACTTATCAAGTAGGATTTATTCTAGAAATGCAATTATGATTCAACATATGTAACTCAATCAATGTAATACATTATATCAATAAAATGAAGGACAAAGATCATATGATCATTTCAACTGAAGCTGAAAAGTAGTTTATATAATTCAACATCTTTCGTGATTAAAAATCCTCCAAAAACTAGGTACGGAATGAAAATATGTCAACACAAGAGAAGCTATATAATGACAGATACAGAGCTAGTATCATACTGAAAAAAAATTGACATTCTTTCCTCTATGATCTGGAACACAACAAGGATGACCAATTTTACTACTGTTACCGAACATAGTACTAGAAGTCCTAGCCAGAGCAACTGAACAAGAGAAAGAAAGAAAAAATAAAAAAGACTTCCAAAATTGGAAAGGAAGAAGTCAAATTTTCCTTGTTCACAGATAAATTAATCTTGTATTTGGAAAAACCTAAAGACTTCACCAAAGAAAACTATTAGAACTTACAAACAAATTCAGTAAAGTCACAGGATACAAAATCAACATACAAAAATTAGGAGCATTTCTATATGCCAACAGTGAACAATCTGAAAAAGAGATCAATAAAGTAATCCCATTTATGATAAGTACAAAAAAAATCAGATGCTTAGGAATTAACCAAGGATGTTAAAGATCTCTACAAGAAAAACTATAAAACATTAATACAAGAAATTGAAGAGGATACCCAAAAATGAAAAGATATCCCATGTTCATGGATTGGAAGAATTAATATTGTTATAATATCCATACAATTAAAAAAAAACAAAACTACAGATTCAGTGCAATTATCAAAATATCAATGACATTCTTCATAGAAATAGAAAAAAAAATTGTAAAATTTATATAGAACCATGAGAGACCAAGGATAGCCGAAGCCATCTAGAGCAAAAAGAATAAAACTTCTGAAGGAAAATATTTGTTTATGTATTTATGAATTGCCACATTTCATAGGGCATAGAAGATACATTTCTAAATCACATATCTCTTCAAAACTTGAAACTTCTGTACCAACTGAGTTTATCCACATGATCTACCTCTCGAGTTTCTCTTTTCTTTTCTATTAAGTACTGTAATAATATCCAGTGCAAAGAACACGTGAGAAAATTATTTGAGGCTCCATTTAAATAATCTACTATAGTGGCTCATTTGTTAATTTCCTTTCCTCATTTTTTCAAAAGCAAATTTGAAGAGATTTTAATTTAATAACAGATGTTAGTTATTCTGATTTCATTTAAAATGCCAATTAGATAACTTTTTGTATATGCAATTAATATTATATTAATATTTTATTTTTATGGTACTGGAGTCATTTTACTTCCAGGTTTCAACTCGTTAAGGTAAATGTTAAATTTTTAAAATATGTGTAATTTTTCTAATTACATTTTTGCTTATATGTCCATTTGTCTTGAATCAAATTATTTCCTATTACTACTCTTTATAAATAACTCTGTATGTTGCACGAACTTCAATACTATGTTAATAGAGCATTTCAGGGGCTACTTTCTCCAAATCAACTTTATTTTTCTGTTATTGATCTCTGTGTATATATTTTTCCAATTTAATTGATTCATTTGTGAAACCAAGTTTTTTTGTTGTTTTCATGTCTAAAATCATGGAATGATCAGTTTTTTCAAATGAGCATCATTTTGTTGGTACTATTATCAGACACTTTCTTCAGAATAGCATCTTTTGTGTTTTCCATTTAAGTTTGAAGGGTTTATTTAATTTACCACTGGAAGTGAAAATGCAAAATAATGTTAATGACTGAGATATGTTTAGGAGATATATGTTAAGGTTTTCCTATTGGCTTTATAATAGAAGACTATGTAAATTTCATAATGTATGTAAAGAATAAACAGAGTCAATTTAAATGGTTAGAATTGTCCTGGCTGAATATTGTGTTCATGTCAAGAATGTAAAGTAAAGCATATACGTGATCTATGGTTTAAGATAGGTCATTTTTTAAATTTAACATAATTTTAGTTTATAAAAAATAATTACCCTTAAATCAAAACATCAGAGATAAACGTAACTCTTTCATGTGAGAGATAAAATGTTAAAATGAAAAATGTGAGCATTGTGTCAAAACTACTATTGTTTAGAAGGCATATTAATAATTTGAGGGGTAAATCATACACTCTGGTTTTGGAAGATTTAAGTCATTGATTTCAGTCACATCACTAACAGCTGGAATCAATAATGATTGAACTGCAACTGCACAAATGCACTGTAAATGGAATTTTGGCAGCATCTTCCAAAGGTCCTCAGGAAATGAGCCTGGAAAGAACCATTCTTCTGGAGAATGATGGAGGCTTTGCTTTTAAAGACTAACCAATGAATCATATAAACTGGATATGACCCTAAAGATCAAGTATGGACTGACTCTTACTGTGGAAAAAATTGAGTTATTGCCCCATTCATACATTGTTTCAAGGTCCCTTTGGTGGAAGGAAGAAAGAAAGAAGCGATCTCCTATCTACACTCTGACCTATTATTTGCATAATCATACACTGAAAATCAACATGCTGTAGAGTGCCTTTCTCAAACATCGAGGTTAATATGAGTTACCTCAGATCTGGTAGAAATACAGATTCTAATTTAGGTTGCTTGTGGGGTGGGGTTTAAGAATCTACACTTCTAGCCAGCTCCCAGGTGACACTGATACCATTATTCCACAGATCACTTGGCCCATAGATTGTTTGAGTACAAACAAGAGTTTGAGGAATCAAGGAATAGCAGTATAAAGGAGAAATGAAAAAAATATTAATAACAGAGGCTAGAAGGCAGAACCAATTTATAAATACTGTTCCTTTTGAAATCCTTATATAGCTTTTCTTTCCCTCCCTTGACCTCACTTTTCTTATACATTTCTTACCTAGGAATAGCTATTGTTGTACCAGTTTAGATAACTACTAATCTCTTACTTACAAGGTACATGGTAAATCATTACTTAAAAAAGGAAATTCATGTACATTCTATTGACATCAAATATAATCATCATTTACCTTCTGTAATCAACATTTTTATATTAGATTATCTATTTGTAGAAAATTGTTAAAATCTGGCACCTAGTAGCAATTATTTCAAAATCCATTTCATTATTAACCATCCATGTGAGGTTAAGGAATTGAGTCATTTTCTGGTCTTCTGTTTCCCCAGATACATATGTTGAAGGATATCGTTTGGGTTATAAGAGATAATGCGGCCGGCGCGGTGGCTCAAGCCTGTAATCCCAGCACTTTGGGAGGCTGAGACGGGCGGATCACGAGGTCAGGAGATCGAGACCATCCTGGCTAACACAGTGAAACCCCGTCTCTACTAAAAAAATACAAAAAACTAGACGGGCGTGGTGGCGGGCGCCTGTAGTCCGAGGTACTCGGGAGGCTGAGGCAGGAGAATGGCGTGAACCCGGGAGGCAGAGCTTGCAGTGAGCTGAGATCCAGCCACTGCACTCCAGCCTGGGTGACAGAGCGAGACTCCGTCTCAAAAAAAAAAAAAAAAAAAAAGAGAGAGAGAGAGATAATGCAGGTAAATTGTGTACTGCAAGTTCAACACTCATTACATGTCTCTTTTTGTCCAAAGTATGTTCAAAATAATTTTTTAAACATTGAATATTTTGATAATTGAGAATTCTGAAAGTATTGTGGCCAGGTTTGTATGAATACATTTTACTCAGCTGTATCTTAGAATACATGCAATTTGGGGAAAAACATGTTTTTCATTACTAGTTTAATTACATGATTTTTAAGAGATACCTGATGTCCAAGAATTTGTCTTCTGAAAGCTTTAAAAAATGTTCTTATAGCCGATAAACTTCTAAAAACATAAAATAGTTTCAGGACAATAATAAACTGTAATTTCTAAAAGTTCTCACACTTACACACACATATATATACATATTATCTTCATACATATATATGAAGAAGATAACTTCTTGATTTCCATATATATGCATATTGATTTCCATATACGTATATATATGAAGAAGATAATGTTTGCAACATACCAATGACTAATATGTATCAGTATACTTTAGATGACTACTCAGTCTCTCTATGTGGAAGCACAATCAACTTGGAACCTATTGGTGTTGTTTTCAAAGTTGTTATTTATAAACTATGTGAACTACTTGCATTTGGAAAGTTAGTTCTTGTTATCAGTGGGCTCAGATAAGCAAATCTGGACCCAGTTATTTCTACATTTCCTGGAAGTCAATGAGAGGAATGAGCTCTTTTGTTCAGGCCCATGGCACTGGCAGGATTGTAAGGCTCCTGGACTTCTTACTGTCAGGAATCTCTGTAGTCACTGATGAGACAAGTAATGACATAAACAGTACAGGGAAGTTCATTTGGGCACAGCCCTGAAGGCCAACAGTTTTGAAGGTGCTTCTAATGCAAAGGAGATTATGCTGGAAAAAGTAGAAGTTGAAGCCAAACAACCAAACTCTGCCTTCAGGAAGTGTTTCAGGGTCCAGCTGATCAAGAACAGCAAGAAATCTACATCTGTTGTAACCCAATGATGGATGGTTGCTTGAACATTATTGAGGAAAACAATTAAGTTCTGGTTCGGGACTTTGGTTGAAAAGATCATGCTATTATTGATATTCCTGGAATCTACTTTAAGGTTGTCAAAGTAGCCAATGTCTCTGTTTTGGTCCTAAACAAAGGCAAGAAAGAAAGACCAAGATTATGAATTTGATGGTGAAATATAGTAGTAATAAATTTTCATATACCAAAAAAGAAAGAAGAATGAAGCCTCTATAGATGTACATTTGCATATTGAACATTTTTCTCTTTCCTCTTCAACAAAATGTTATAAATTTTAAAAATTCAACCAAACATAATAAAATAATTTCTTGAATTTTTTTGAGAAACAAGTAAATTATTACTTTATTGACTCATCATAGCACTGAATATTGACTGTTTATCATGTGTGCATTCAGAGATTTCATATATGTTTATGTTCTGATTTTCAACTAAACTTGTCTAGTATGATTTTGGTTATACGAATATATTTTAGACCTTTTGTTATACTGTGTATAGTAAATTTTGAATAAAAGAAAACCTGAATTTATGAACTTATTAGTAATTTTAGTCTTGTCTAGTTAAAATATTAAATACAATGAAAAACTTTTGATGACTAATTAAGCAGAGAATCATTATTTGGTAGAGCAAATTTGAGGAAAGCAATTCTTCCCAGAGAAATTCATTTTAAGCCAATTCTTAACAGTTGATCTTCATATAATTCAAAAAAATCAAATTGCAGAATTTCAGGTATAAGAATCCTGATGCAAGAAGTAGACAAAATAGGTAACATTTTAAAGTTGGGACAACACATGACATAAAAGGTCTCCACTTCTGATGTCTTCAGAAACTGGAGGAAGATGAACCTAGAAAGACTCCCTTCATTTTACTGGTTAAGACTTATTAGCAGTGTCTGAGTAACGAGGAAGTAGAAACTATGTAAGGATCTCTGTATATTTTCTAAAGTCCCCTTTATACAATTATGTAGAGAAAACTGAATGAAATTTTGATATATAGGTTCATTAATTCTCACGACTACTACTAAGGACTTTGCAAAGTCTTAACTGAGACCTCTCTCTCTTTTTGTTTGTTTGTTAAATATGGGAAATCAGAGAGAAACCTTGTGTTATAGATCCCTTGGCTCTGTTTGCCACTCCAGGGCCTGCTGAGATATTTGCCCTCTTATAAGCTCACTTTTTTTTTTCAGATCCATCTGGCATTAGAATATGACCATGTTTAAAGTTTATTTAATGTGCAGAGTAATTATCATTTGTACATATTGAGAGTTTGCTTCTCTCCAGAAGTCAAAAAATATTTCTTCCTGAGTTGTGTTCTATTATAGTTCTTTTGTATTTTATGTCCTGTAGCTCTCTGTCCTATGTAGTATTATACATGTTTCTATAAGAAAATGCTATTGTGCCTTTACTTGACAGAAGGTGAAACATCCCACAAAATAACCCATCTAGGAATGAATTTCTCTTATCCTCCTGAGCAGAAGTGGGAGATTTTTGCCTCTTCTATAAAACTATTAAACATTTTTGGGAGTTGTATTAGTCCGTTTCCATGCTGCTGATAAAGACACACCCAAGACTGAGCGATGCAGAAAAGAACGAGATTTTTTAAACTTACAGTTCCACATGACTGGAGAAGCCTCACAATCACAGCAGATGGTGAAAGGCATGTCTCACATGGCAGCAGACAAGAGAGCTTGTGCGAAGAATCTCCCTTTTATAAAACCATCAGATCTCATGAGACTTACTCACTATCACAAGAACAGCATGGGAAAGACCTGCCCCCATGATTAGATTACCTCCCACTAAGTCTCTCCTGTAACACATGGGAATTCAAGATGAGATTTGGGTTGGGACACAGACAACCGTATCATTTCACTCCCGAGCCATCCCAAATCTCATGTCCTCACATTTCAAACCAATCATGCCTTCCCAATAGTCTCCCAATGTCTTAACTCCTTTCAGCATTAACTCAAAGTCCACAGTCTAAAGTCTCATCCGAGACAAGTCAAGTCCCTTCTGCCCATTAGTCTGTAAAATCAAAAGTGAATTAGTGACTTCCTACATACAATGGCGGTACAGGAATTGGGTAAATACAGCCATTCCAAATAGGAGAAATTGATGAAACAAAGGGACTACAGGCCCAAAGTCAGTCTGAAATCCAGTGGGGCAGTCAAATCTTAAGGCTCCAAAATGATCTCCTTTGACTCCAAGTCTCACATTCAGGTCACAGTGATACAAGAGGTGGGTTCCCATGGCCTTGGGCAACTCTGCCCTCATGGCTTCGCAGGTTATAGTCCCCATCATGGCTGCTTTCACTGGCTGGTGTTGAGTGTCTGTGGCTTTTCCAGGTGCATGATGCAAGCTGTAGATGGATCTACCATTCTGGGGTCTGGAGGAGAGTGGTCCTCTTCTCAACACTCCACTAGGCAGTACCCCAATAGGGACTCTGTGTGGGAGCTCCAACCCACATTTCCCTTCTTCATGGAGAATTCCCTAGTGGAGGTTCTCCATGAGGTTCCTACCCCCACAGCAAACTTCTGCCTAGGCATCTAGGTATTTCCACACATCCTGTGAAATCTAGGCAGAGGTTCCCAAACCTCAATTCTTGAATTCTGTGCAACTGCAGGCTCAGAGCCACATGGAAGGTGCCAAAGCTTGGGGCTTCCACCCTCTGAAGCAATAGCCCAAGCTGTACTGTGGCCCTTTTTAGCCATAGCTGGAGCAGATGGGAAGTAGGGCCCCAAGTCTCTAGACTGCACAAAGCATGGGGACCCTGGCCCAGCCCATTAAACCAATTTTTCCTCCTGAGCCTCCAGGCTTCTGATGGGAGTGAGTGCCATGAAGACCTCTGACATGCTCTGGAGACAATTTCCTCGTTGTCTTGGAGATTAATATTCAACTCCTCATTACTTATGCAAATTTCTGCAGCCTGCTTGAACTTCTCCTCAGCAAATAGGATTTTCATTTTGATCACATTGTCATGCTGCAAATTTTCCAAACCTTTATCCTCTGTTTTCCTTTTAAAACTGAATTCCTTCAACAGCACCCAAGTCACCTCTTGAATTCTTTGCTGCTTAGCAATTTTTTTCCACCAAATACCCTAAATTCTCTCTCTCAAGTTCAAAGCTCCACAAATCTCTAGGGCAGGGGCAAAATGTCATCAATCGCTTTGATAAAACATGGCAAGAGTCACTTTTGCTCCAGTTCCAAACAAGTTCCTCATCTCCATCTGAGACCACCTCAGCCTGGATTTCATTCCATATCATTATCACCATTTTTGTCAAAGCCGTTCAACAAGTCTCTAAGGAGTTCCACACTTTCCCAAATTTTCCTGTCTTCCCCTGAACCCTCCAAACTTTTCCAAACTCTGCCTGTTACCCAGTTCCAAAGTCACTTCCACACTTTTGGGCATCTTTTCAGCAACGCCCCACTCTACTGGTGTCAATTTACTGTATTAGTCCATTTTCACACTGCTGATAAAGACATACCCAAGACTGAGCAATTTGTAAAATAAAGAGGTTTATTGGACTTACAGTTCCACATGGTTGGGGAGGCCTAACAATCACAGCAGAAGGTTAAAGGCACATCTCACATAGCATCAGGCAAGTGAAGAGAGCATAGGCAGGGAAACTCCCCTTTTTACAACCATGAGATCTCATGAGACTTATTCATTATCATGAGAACAGCACAGGAAATACCTGCTCCCATGACTCTATTACCTCCCACCAGGTCCCTCCCACAACACATGGGGATTCAAGATGAGATTTGTGTGAGGACACAGCCAAACTATATCAGGAGAGTAACATTTCCTTTCTCTCTTGTTAATTATCTTATGCCTACATAACTTGTATTATAGATAAAATGCATTCATCTAATAGCTGATTCTGTGTCAATATCTTTGTCTATATTGGAGACAATACTGTGTTTCAATGTGTTGAATATACTATTATTTAAAAATGCATCATTATATGCCACAGAGAAAGAACAAAGAGACAAATTCAATTATTCTACCACATATCAGCAATGGCATTCAGTAACATGTTAATCACTCCCATCAGCCTTTTTTTGCTTTGAATTTTTTTTCAAATATTCAAGACATTTGCTAATTTCTTCAGCTAATGGTAGCATTGCTTTGTCCATGAAAAGGCCACGAAAAGAAATCTTTTTGCCTTTGTTTCAGGAATAAAGTACTATATAGCTTCAAAGGAGTGATTCTTACAGTTTAAACATACAAATCACTTGGGATCTTATTACAAAATAAAATGTAATTAAAAAGGTTTGGAATGGAGCCTAAAGTTCTGCATTTCTAACATGTTCCCAGCTGGCTGGGACTGAACTCAGAGAAGAAAAGGAACAAAACACTCAGTTGAGGCTTCCAAGGAAAAATGGGATTATATCATACTTCAAATGGCAAATACTTGCTTCACTTAAAACAAATTGGTCCATTTCTGTGCCCTTCAGGGTATAAACTTACCACGTATAACCTTCTGTTGCAATGTTAAATCAGAGGTTATTGTTTACGAAGTCACTTTAGACACATAGAGTACAAGTAATATATCAGGTTCAACTGAAGTAAGATCAGTTTGAAAATATATGACCAAAGATGTTCATGGGATAGCAATGTTGAACTGCATCTGAACCCTGCACTCATTGAAAGTGGTTATAGTTAAAAAACCTGTGCATCATTTTGTGTTCTAGGAATTAGGCTAATGACAAAGGACCCTCTGCCCTCACATATCCTGGTATAAAACCTGTCTCCAAGAGCTTCAGCACAGAAAAACAAACAAACAAACAAAAACACTATCCTCAGAGTGAACAGGCTACCTACAGAATGGCAGACAATTTTTGCAATCTATCCATCTCACAAATGGCTAATATTAAGAATCTACAAGGAACTTGAACAAATTTACAAGAAAGAAAACAAAACTCCATCAAAAAGTGGGCAAAGAATATGAACAGACATTTCTCAAAAGAAGACATTTATGTGGCCAACAAACATTTGAAAGAAAAGTCCATCATCACTGGTCATTAGAGAAATGCAAATCAAAACCATAATGAGATACTATCTCTCACCAGTTAGAAGGGTGATCATTAAAACACCAGGAAACAACAGATGCTGGCAAGGAAGTGGAGAAATAGGAATGCTTTTACACTGTTGGTGGGAGTGTAAATTAGTTCAACCATTGTGGAAGATAGTGTGGCAATTCCTCAAGTATCTAGAACCAGAAATACAATTTGACCCAGCAGTCCCATTACTGGGTATATACCCAAAGAATTATAAGTCATTCTACTATAAAGACACATGAACATGTATGCTTATTGCAGCACTATTCACAATAGCAAAGGCTTAGAACCAACCCAAATATCCATCAATGATAGACTGCATAAAGAAAATGTGGCATATATACACCATGGAATACTATGCAGCCATTAAAAAAAAAGAATGAGTTCATGTCCTTTGCAAGGACATGGATGAAAGTGGAAACCATCATTCTCAGCAAACTAACACAGGAACAGAAAACCAAACACTGCATGTTCTCACTCATAAATGGGAGTAGAACAATAAGAATACATGGACACCAGGAGGGGAACATCACACACCACGGCCGGTCAGGGGGTGGGGGCCAAGGGGAGGGAGAGCATTAGGACAAATATCTAACGCACACAGGTCTTAAAACCTAGATGACAGGTTGATAGGTGCACCAAACCACCATGGCACATATATACCGATGTAACAAACCTGCACATTCTGCACATGTATCCGAGAACTTAAAGTAAAATTTAAAAATTTAAAAAAATAAAAAAATAAAAACCCTGTCTGCTGTTTTCTTTAGCATTCCCTTGTTTACCTGGTGCTGTAGAACTGCAGGCCATATTCCTTTACTTTGAGGTTTTCCTCATTAATGAATATTCTCCCCTATTACAGTAGTCAGAATAAAATCATCTTCTTAATTGCTCACTTCATACTGCCATTCACAGCAGGCAATATCTATTTTCAGAGTACATCACAGTCATTAAATGTGTGGGCCCCAAAGTCAGATTACTTAGTTTTTAGACCTGTCTCTTCTGAACATTAGCTAATGTTAGCTAGGACAAGAGATTAAAACTCCATAAACTTCTGTAAACCAAATATGAAATTTTAAGCCCCCCAACTTACTGAATGGACTCCCCTGTTGGGCCAAGAAGATCCCAAAGAAATCTGAAAAGCTAGTTCAGGCCAGGACAGGTAGAGATATCAGACACGCCTCATTATATCCTGTTTGCGTTAGAGTTTAAACACAACTGACCAGCATTAACATTAAAGTAGAGATCAAAAGACTGACAAAACAGACTCTTTGTAGCAATAAGGAACCAAATTCCAACCTCACTCTGTGTATCATCACATGACAGATAACAAATTCTAAAGGAAATAAAAGTATTTTACCCCCAAATATATTTCTTTTACATATTTTGGAATGGCCCTGCAAAGTTGTCTCTTGTAGGGGAGATTTGGATTCTGTAAAGAATCTTCTTTCCTTACTAGATCTTTTGCAGAGAGCCTGAAACCTTTTAAAGTCTGATAAGAGATATTTACCATCTGTTCTCTCTGATGCATGTTACTTAGAAGCTTCATCTACATAAACAAGAACCTTGACTTCCACATCTCCCCTTATCAAGTATTTCTTTATGCTAACTTCTACTTTTCAGGCAAAGCTTGACCCTTTCAACCAATTGCCAATCAGGACATCTTTTAATCCACCTATGACCTGCAAGCCACTCCTTCTTCCCCCACCTGCCTGTATTTGAAATGTCCTGCCCTTCGTTTCCAGGTCAAACCATGTATACTTTACATGTATCGATTTATGTTTTTGCCTGTAATTTGTCTCCCCAAAATCTGTAAAACCAAGCTGTAACCCAAGCATCTTGGGCACATGTTCTCAGGACCCCCTGAGGCTGTGTCATGTTCCTCATATTTGACTCAGAATAAACCCCTTCCAATATTTCACAGAGTTTAGCTTTTTCATCAACACCTCAAAACCTCCATTTCAACATAACTAAAGAAGTAACAGTAAAGTATTTTATCCACTCACTCACTTCCCTGTGCAAAAACTATGGAGCTCCCATTCCACTTGCGGGAAAATTGGAACACATTCTTAGGGCCCCTTGTGAACTGCCCTTTCATCTCTCTTCTCCTCCCTTCTCCTCACTCTGCTCAGGTCACTGTGGCTTTTTTTTCTTTTTTTTTTTTTTTTCATTTCTGGAACTCATGAAGCTGTTTCTCACATTGAGACTTTTCTTTATGCTATTCTTTCCTTCCTAGCTATTCCCCAGGTATTGTTATAGCTGGCTTTTTCTCATCACTCAGTTTTCTATTAAAATGTCGACTTTTCAAAAGTCCTTCCCTGATATCCGTGTCCAAATACTCCTTCTCATCCATATCTATTCCCTTCCTGTATCCTAACATGTCCACATCTGCCATTCTAATGATTTTTTTACTGTCTGTATCCTCATGAGAATGCAAGTTCGAAATGGGGCAAGCTACATAATTCATGTAGCCCATTGAAAAATGAAAATGTGAGTCCCCTTGCTTAATAAAAATGGTATTAACATATAAAGCTTTCTCCTTCTGTGCTCCATCTTTCTCGCTCGCTCAATTTGTCATGGAGCTGTTATTTGCTGTCTAATGTAATTTTAAGTAAAGAAGTATTTTAATTTGATTACTTACACATGTATTTATGCAATGACAGTTTACATGAAAATGTGGGTGCATTTAACTCATGCAAAACATCACAGAAATTACATAGTTCATATATATTGATCTAAACAAAACGGGACACACCACACCAACGTAACTCCACTCTTTTGATTCTACTTCCACCTATATGCTCTACCTTTGGCTTACTGATGAGTAAGGAAGGACTGAAAGGAAAAGGAACTCTGGGTTATGCTTTCTTTCCCTTACCTTCTATGTCATGATTCTCTGCATTAGTGATTGGAAGCTTCCATACATTACTTATTTTGTACTTGCTTTGAGTCCCATTAAATTTCCATGCATCAAGCGTCCACCAGAATTCTGCAATCATGCGGCATCATATGTGCCATATGTAAATGGCGAAGGAAGGAACAGTGGTAGACATGGGTGTTGCAGGTTCCTCTTCTGCTCATGCTCCATTGTCACCTCAGCTTTGACATACAAAACACTAATTCAAAGACAAAAATGTTAATATAGCACAAATAGAGCATTAAACCAAGAGGACGGTTCTTCTGAAAATGAGGCATAGGTCACATGGCCATGAAGTCAAACTCTCCATTAGCTCAGGAACTCTCAAACTCATTTATTTCTGCATTCCTGATGGTGAGAACAATGCCTGAGCATGCAGAAAACGAATAAACAGTTTTGAATAAATGAATAAATACGTGAGAGTTATATACCTCATGATTTCTTAGCAAAATACCTGTCGCCTAGTAAGTTATCTGTTAATAAAACATGTTATTATTATTATCACTGTTATCATTATTACATATTAGAGAATTTACATGTTTTGGATTTACTACTGGAAAATTGATAATATTTTGACAAAATTTCTTCTTGTGTATTTACTCTAATTATAGGATTAGTTGAAGTGGATCAAATGAGAGAAAATTCAAATGAATTGAGTTGACTTCTCATCAGCTTGTCTGATAAAAATGTAGGTAAAATAGCAGATTAAATGTTATAGTAAAAATAATAGCTTGAAGTTAAGCACAAGGATTTCAATTAACTATATGTATATTGTACCCAACTATTATAAGTAATTTTTATAATTTATGTATATTTATTTCTGAAAAAATCAGCACTTCAATTTTATTATGTCTTCCAAGACTTGGAGTAAGCAGTGGTAGCTTATTGACCAGCATGTTTTTCAACTGTGTCCCCAAATGGCTTTGTTATCAAGAGATAAGAGGTGGGTTTAAATATCTCTATTTCTCTGCTCAACTTTTTTTCCTAGAATAATGTCAAATTAGGCTAACTCTAAATAATCAATTTATAAATATTTTCAGAATGGAAGTAGGAGTAAAAATAATTGGAATGAGAAAAAGTTAAAAAGGTATAAGATATTTTACTTCTTCCACATACCTTTTTTAAAGAGGTAAATAAGACTTCAATGAGATACTTCAAGACAAAATATATTTAATAACAAGTGAATAGTTGTTAGCTTCATGTGTATCTACCACAGCAAAGGACACAAATTAAAACAAAACAAAACAAAAAACAAGCAAACAGCTGCTCGCAGATACAGATATACCATATATATATTATTTTTTCTTACATGCCATCCTGCATACAAGTATCCTAAAAATGATGTGGCAGTTGCATAGAGTTGAAGATTGTAAGGAAAATTAGGATAAAAATGTATTGAATGGAAAACTATGCATTGCATATAGCAGACCTTTAGAATTACCTGATTCTGAAACTGTGGGAGCTATTTTTCAATCCTGTTAATTGTAGATAACCGATAACATTATAAGATTGTTCTTGTCTTCAAACATATAAATTAATTCTGTGTTGAGCGGCAATCTTGACTCGGTACATTTATTTCAATACAATACATCTGATCTACAAATGTTCTATTCATCAGGATTTCCTGCTAACTTGTAACACTTGCCAATTTCCTCATTCATGAGTTAAAATCTTTAATACATCCTCATTTTTATATGTGTGTAAGAGAGTCATAATTTTAACTTTTTAATAAATATCTTAATGAGGCTCATATTTCTTTTATTATTTTACTCTACCACGCACAACAGATATCTTCCATGTCTTAATCTATGATATCTGTTCCTGCTCCTACTATTCTATCCACATTCCATTCAGAAGGATCAAGGGAAAGCTGAGAAAAGGCCAACCCCCTTTGCTTTTTGGTCACAGATTTCATGCCTAGTCTCTTCTCACTAGCCAGAAGTGAGTCAAACAGCATATTTTGGCAGATGAAACTGGAATAAGTTATTTTTATCCAGCAAGCCACCTGACCAGCATTGAACTTTGAATTCTATTACAAAAAAAGAAAAAAAGGAACAACAGACACTGGTGAAATATTGGCAGTCTTTACAAGTAGTTATATGGGGTAAATAAAAAAGCCTTAACCTCCCCCTCAGCCTGATGAATCTTTAAAGAGTCTTCATTCTAACTCTTGGGCCCTGACCTCCCTTTCCTTAAAGTATTTATTTAGAAAAATTGTACAGGGCCTCTCTGCCTATTTGAGATGGATATCTTTTTAAAAAGTCTCTTACCAGTTTTACAACCAGGAATGTTTCTAAGACCTGGGAGCTGTGCTTTTGAGATGAAATATCTGTGGGAGAATAGGAACCTTATTTTGATGGGTACCAATTAGCAAAATCATATGGCCTAATGACAGAGAAAACATACCCAAACTCAGAAATAACTCAATGTGCTCTACGCATCCCATTGATCAACCTCCCCCGACTAATGTCCTCCAGTACTTTCCCACTAGCTTATCCTAGTGCTTAAAAAACCTACCTGCCTTTTGGTCAGCAGAGCTGAACTCTGACTTCTCTTTCCTATTGAAATAACATTACATAAAAGTCTTGTTTGCCTGTTTAACGTCATCCCATGCAATTTTTCCTTTGTCTGGGGATTTGGAGGAAGCAGGCATCAACAATGTGCTAAACTTATCTGGGAAGCCATCTTCATGGAGAAAAAAGATTGATTTGTGTTCAAAGATTAGTAAGATATTGTATAAATGGAGAATTACAGAGATTCATATACCTGATAAAAGAAATAGTGAATAATCTAGTTCCAAAAGTTTCTTCTAACATAACGACTGAACCACATAAGGGTCATAAAGTCAAATGCACGCAAGGTAATGCATGAAGTAGCCCAGTGTAAACTGAATGGTGTAATAGGGAATGTAAACTAGACGGCTCATGCCATTTCTGAGAAGATAGCCTTTTTCAGGCTCACATATTTGCTGTCATGTTGTCAAAATTTTTAATTTTTCAAAATAAACTAGAATACAGATTTACATTTTAATTTTTAATTTCATCCATATATAACTAATTCAAAGTTAGAAAAATAAGTGAGGCTATAAGCAACTGCTAGGCTACACAAAGTTTGCTTTATTTTTTCATCTTCTTTTAGTAAAATAATACTTGAGACATTAAGTACTAAAAGGAAAAGTAGGTTCAATTGGGAAGTGAGTTACTTCCTTATTTTGTCATCTTGGGCCACTGGATTAATTTTTCTGCATCTCAGTTTCTTTGCCTGAAATCTGGATAGCTATTACATAGGGTTGGTGTATTCATATTGAGACAATAAAGGTGTTTGGAAAATGATAATGTGTAATATAAATACAAAGTATGTGTTGCAAGAGAGTTTATAACATGGAAATTAAGCATGTAGGCACGTAAGCATGTAGGCAGACATTTGTCAAGTAGCTTTCAAAACCCATATAACATCCAATCTACAAAATGAATATGAAAATACTATCTATTTCATAGTGCTGTGCTGAGGATGAAATGAGAGAATCCATATTAAAGTTTTTTAGTGTGGTTTGTACTAACTGTACACTGTCTGTGACTATCAGTAGGAAGAGGAGTAGGACATAGCATAACATAAACCATAATTGTTCTGTCAACCAGGAATAATCACACCTTCTTGAAACTAGCTAAAGTTAGAGAAAAAAAAATTAAAAAACAAGAAATTGTGCCACAAAGGTTGCCAATTATTCTGTGGAATATTAATGCTCATTTTATGCTGATGCTGCTTTAATGTTAATTAGGAATCCAGAGTCTTACTTTGTGCACATAATGAATATTCCTTCTCATGCTCTACTTGTTTGTCTCTGACAATTACTAAATTAATTACTTCAAATCTGAGCTCACACCAGTTTTTAACCCTTCCGATTTGTACTAAATGTGGAATTTTAATTTGATACTCCAAAGTGTTTTTAATGTTGGTGTAAGTATGTAAATAAAGCATCTATAAAATATCATTAATGATCTATTGAACAAAACTATGTAGCAGACACAGGAAGATTTGAAAATGCAAGTCCTACAAAAAAATAAAATTTGATCAAAAGATGTCAATTTAATTAACTTGATGTTGGTATTTCTTGGCCTCTGTATTCATACAACACTCAAGTTTGAAATAAAAAATAACTCTGAGAAATATGAAATCCACTATTTATTCAGCTGAAAGCTACTAATGAGTGAGATTCATTAAATTAATATGAAGACATAAATTTAATATAGTAAGCAAATTTTATCATGGCTGTCAACTGAGTGTGTGTGTGTTGGTGTGTGTGCATGAACAAATATGTGATTATTAGAGTGAAATATCAGAAATTTTTACAGCTGATAATAAAATCACCTGGAAATTTTTAATACTCTCTTCTACAAGTCTGCTAGGGCCGCCATAACAAAGTACCATATACTGAGTGGCTTAAACAACAGAAATTTATTTCTCATAATTCTTGAACATGGGAAGTCCAAAATGAAGGTGCTGGCAGAGTTGGTTTTTAGTATGGACTCTTCCTTTGGCTTACAGATGACTGTCTTCTCACTATATCCTTATATGGCCTTTACTCTGTATGCACACAGTCCTGGTGTCGCTTCCTCTTCTCATAAGGACACCAGTACGGCCTCATTTCATCTGAACTAGCCCCTTAGAGGCCCTATCTCCAACTATAGTTACAATGAGGATTAAGGCTTCAACATATGAGTTTTCAGGGGGTACAATTCAGTTCATAACATCTCGTTAAAAAAAAAAGTCAACATCTTCTTCATAATAGTTTACTTAATAGCTTGAAATGTTACTTCCCAATCAACTATTTTGTCCTAGCCCATAAATACTGTGTGTGTACATATATAACACACATTTATATACTATAAAATATAAATATAATAAATAATAAAAATAATAATATAAAATACATATTTTATTCCCTTGGCTCTCAGTAATTTGAATTATGTTTTGGAGAAAATAATTCTCTTATTTGATGTTTTGTTGTTGGTTTAGACTAGCACAGATATGATATCTCACTTGGTGACTAATACATTTTTGTTTTTGATTTGCATTACTTTGAGAGCACAATCACATTCATTAATAACTTGGCACCAGAGAAGTCTCTTGCACTGTCATAGCACTAAGGAAAAGTCTAGGAAAATGTTATTTACATAAAAGATATATTTTTTACATTAAAATGTTTTTCAGCCTTAAAAAGAAGTTTTTATGCATACTAGGTCGATGAACCTTGAAGAAAATATGCTAATTGAAATAAAGTGTACAAAAAAGAACAAATTTCATGTGATTCTACTTATATAAAGTACCTATAGTAGTCAAATTCATAGAGACAAAAAATAGAATGGTGGTTTCTAGTGGCTGGAGGAAGAGGGAAACGGGGAGTTATTGTTTAATAGGTACAGAGTTTTAGTTTGGGAAGAGGAAAATTTATGGAGATGAATGATGATGATAAACAATAATGTGAAGGTGTGAAGGTGGTTAATGTCACTGGATTTACACTTTAAAATGGTTTGAAAGATAAGTGTTATGTTATGCAAATTTTACTGCAATATAAGGATTCTCAAAGGAAATAGATATTATACTATCCTTTTAAAATAAATTTGTCAGTGGAAAGAAGACATAAACGTTGAAATGAAATCATTAAGTTAAACATGATAATAGATAAAAGTACAGCTAATCAATCTTTTTGTTGTTTTCTTCATTTTTCTTCAAAGTTTTTACTTTGGTTTTAATTACTTTTATTCTGAAGAGATTATGTTTTAAATGTCAATTCTTCATTCTTCATTATTGATCAAGGTGGACTACTCCAATATATCCAAACTATTCTATTTATATGTGTGTATATATGAGTTGGTGTGTATTATACAAATATACATACAAATGAAGCTCATTTTAGATGAAAAAAGCCTAATTTATTTTATCAACTACAGACGATTAAAGGAAACATATTCAAATACAATCTGTATGGAAATTTAACATAATGATAACAAAGACTCTAATAGTTCCCACTTCTTAATTGGTTCGATAAAAACACAGGCCTATCTAAAATCGTAGAGTCAATATCCTAAACAACAAAACCTTTTAAAGTACTGTTTCATGTATTACATTTCCCCAAACAATAGCATCTTTATTATGTATCATGAGGAAATTGAAAAGTTACATAATGGAATAATGTACTTAGCTTCACAGAATCATCCTGAGATCTCCTGGGGAAATGTGCCCTTGTAATAGACAAACTCCCTCCCATATTCAGACAGGTCATCAATTTCCTAAAATTGGATAGATTAAAGAAACATGCTCTCTCATAATGATGAACAATGCTTTTATATTTGACTACTACAATATCATCAAGAAAAACTCAATTGAATGTATTTATTATTTATTTTCCCACAGTAATGAAGTAGTAAAATGGACAACATACTAATGATAATCTATCTGGATTTGAGGAAAGCTTTTGTCCTCTTAACAAAGCTGATTGATCTGCAAGGACAGCATGAGGGTAGAAAGAGAGATCTATTGAAATGAATGAGACATAGTCTCCAGTGTGGAGATAGACATTGTCAATAAAAGGATTAAAAAGTAGTCAATCAAACCATCCCCCTCCCCCAAAAATACAACCTTACAGAACAGATAGCAGAGGATATCCAATTATATACAGTTTTAGGTAGGATCACCTTTGCTAAGGTTTGACTGTGAGAAACATCTTTGAACAAAGAAAAATAAAAATATAATAAATAGTCAGATTAGATTAAAACAATGCATTTTAAGTCATTAATTTCCTAATTGTTGCTATAAGTAAGGAATTAGTTGGCTGAAATTTACATTTAAAATGGATCTTGACATATTACACAATGTTTTAAAACTTGTGATGGTTAATTTTATGTATAAACTTGAGTGGGCCACAGGATGACAAGATACGTTTTAAATGTTACTTCTGGATATGTCTTTGAGGGTGTTTCTAGAAAAGTTTAGCATTTGAATTAGTGGACTGAGGAAAGCAGATGTCCAATATGGGTAGGCCTCATCAACCCATCGAAGACCCAAATAGAACAAAAATTCAGAAAAAGGTTTAATTCTTTTTGCCTGAATGCTGAGACATAGTTGTTCTCCTGTGGATTGTGATCTGTACCATCAGCACTTCTGATTTTCAGGTTTGGAGTGGAATGGAATTTATACCACTAGCTCTCCTGGGTCTCCTGGTTGCAGAGATTGAGACTTCTTAGCTTCCATAATCGCATGAGCCAATTCTTTGTAACCACTCTCACTCTATATTTACACACTCTACATTTACAAAGTTCTGTTTCTCTAGAAAGCCCTAACTAATACTAAACTGGAATAATCAGAAAACCCACTTTAAAATGACTAAAACATTGAGAAAATTTATTTTCTCACCTAAAGATCTCAGACATAATTTGATAAGCAATTCAATAATATTATCAAAGACCATGATTATTTCCATCATCCTATTCTACTATTCTTATTATCAGTGCATTCTTCCTAAGGCTTTATAAGTAAGGAATTAGACGGCTGAAATTTGTAATTTCCCTTATGGTTGCCCATGTCTGCCATTTTTTGAGGGGTAACAGACAGACACAAACAACAGATACACTAATGATCAAGAAAATATACTTTTCTGTGTCTTCTATTAGGAATGAAAAAATGCCTCCAAGTGCTAATGCATTTTAATTTATACCTCTTTGGACATAACTAGATTACATGTCCATTCCTACATCAGCCACTGGCAAGAAAAAAGAGATTTATTTCACGCACTACAAATAACCATCTGGGATGACAGGAATTTTGTGAAGTCTACAACCAAGACTCCAGAGGTCATGGTATTTTATATACAAACATAGAGGTATTTTATATGCAAACAAAATTTCAGATATTTTCAAAAGGTTTTATTACTTAAATTTTATTTTATTTTTTTACAGAGAGAGTATTGCTGTGTTGCCAGCCTGGACTTGACCTCCTTGGCTTAAGCAGTCTTCCTGCTTTAGTCTCTCAAGTAGCTGGTATCATAGGCACACACCACTGCACCTGGTTCAAAATGTTTTATAGCAAACTTCAGACGGTATTATATGTTATTAGAGGTATAATAGGTCTACAGTGATCAATTTGGTAACATATTTAGTAAGTTTTAAATTTTAGAGTAAAAGCTCAAGGCAACTCTGAATTGCATGTAGGTTGAATTATTTTATGCATAATGGAGCAATCATTTACTTTTCCACTTTTCACAGAGAAACTCAATTACTCCAGTTTTCCATTTTGTTCATTTATGTCCTATCTATGTCTGCACTTATTCACCTGAATCATCTATCTATTCTTTCTGTTTTCCAACTTTTAATCACCATTTACTTTTGTGATAGCCACTGTGCTCACCTGCTAAGCATTCCTTAACCTGCTGATTTTTCTTTATAATTCTACACTCTCATTTAGCTTTCTCCTTATGTAACTCTAATTCTTTGTACATTTCCTGTATTGTGGAATCATTTCTATAAGACTTTTTAAAAACCTATACCCAAATTAATTACATTTTAAAATTGTATTCTTTTTCAAAACTATTCTGTATGTATACCAACACAAAGATATTTCAAAATGGAGACGTACAAAAATTCAGAAAATGTAGACTCAGTATTATGGTGTTTCCTTTAATTATTTTTATTTAGATATACTATTGCTGGTCTTATGGAGAAACAAATTACATCATATCTGTTATCTGCAGATTTAGCTATTATCAATGATTACCAAGAGAAAGTGATTTTTTCTCCAATAACTCTTTCAGCCTTCTGTATTTCTATAGAGTATATCCAGACTTTTCATCGTTTTCTGAAAGTATAGCTATTGGGACCTGACATAGCATATAATATATTCGTTACACATTTCCTGTGCATTTATTAATTAATCTATTAACATTTGCTTCAAATGAGAAAGGTAAGGATATCCCTGTAAATGTAGAGAATCTGGAATTAGCACTCAAAAACTTCAGACATTTAGACATGTGTTTCTGGGCCTAGTATTTCAGTGATTGTTGTCAAGCCAGTAAAGCTGCTATTCAATCTTTTTGTGTCCTTATTTAATGCAAGGCTGATGTAGGAAGTGCTGCTATTAAATTTTAAAGCAGTGTATTAGGTAAAGGATGTATGAATCTCACTGTGGTCTGTCAAAATCGAGGAGCTAATAATCCTAAAGACAGCCTCGATAGCACAGTGCATGTGAGCCCAGGGTGAAAAGTTTATCTTTATTACCCTTTTTAAAGTATCTCTCTATTTTATTGAATTGCACAAGTTAGATAACCCTGTGACCACATGATCTATGCTTGGGATAGAGAAAAATAAGTAGAACTTGTCAGACTATTTATTGCTGTTGACAAAGCTAAACTTTCCAACAAGACATCACTCATTTTAGTGTAAAGAGCAAAGAAGTAGGAATCAAAATACCTGAGTTTTAAAAAAATGTCTTCTTACTAGCTTTGTAATTGTGGTATGCACATTTGTCAGGTATTAATTGGTTAGAAGACATAGAAATATTGAGGGTAAACTCAGGTAAAAAGAGTGAAGGTTGGTTATTTGAATAAACCAAATAGAGCCAAGTCTTCTAAACTATTGAAACTTTTGTTCCTCCTTAGACCTAAGCCCCATTACTCCAATTTCCTTCTCAGGTCTTGTGGGAAGTCCAACACTAGGGTCACCCTTAGGATACATAAGATTCTCAGCAAAAGTTTGTTTATAGGCCTCATATTCTTTATTGTCAAACACCTTGTTTCTGGATACTTTTACATTAATATGAAAAAGGTAGCAATGCTATGTTATTATCAGCAGTATGGCTTTTTGGAACCTGTTTGTAATGAAGCAATACAGATCCTCTTGCCTCTGAAGTGTTCTAATTGAACATATTTCATGATGGTTACATCACTAATCCTGACCCGATTTTATTCTTCCTGCCTCCTATCAATACTGGGTTTCACTAACTCCTTCAGAAGCTGTTACTAGGCCTCACTGATGATGGTCACAAATGCAAGTCTTCAACAGACTATGTATAAATGTGAACGGTGATATGTTAAATTTACTGTTTGTAATTTTTAAGTACAAAAATACAATAATGCATCTTCCAACCATGCTCCTACTGAAATATTTAGATGTGTTTTGTATGCTTTGGAGGATCAAGTTCTTATCCCAATATTTTGTTGCTTAAGAGAAGAATCTAGGTCTAGTATAGACAAGGATTGTTTGCATTTAAACTCATGTTTAATCTGTAGAATAAATACAATAATAATTGTTATTAAGTGTTTAGCAGGCTCATTACATTTCAAGAGCTTCTACTTCTAATTTAAGTCTTATGACATAATCTATGAGATAGGCATTTTATTTTTATTGATAAAATGAGACTTAGAGGTGCTTGAAGAAGAAAATCAATGCCATTGAAATGAAATAACTTTAATGTATCTGATAACAATTTATCTGAAAATGATTTGGGGATAAACTGTATGATGTTGAAATTAAAATGTCTCACACTCCTATATGAAATACCAGATGTCAATATGTATGATTAAGAATTTACCATATTTCATCAAATTGGAAATGCTGAATTTAGTTGGAAAGATGAATGTAATACATGACAATGTTATGGACTGAATTGTTGAATCTCTAAACTCTGATGTATTTATCAGGAGATAGAGGTAGCTAAAGGAGGTATTTAAGGTTAACTGAGGTCATAAGAGTGGGGCCCTAATCTGATAGGACTGCAGTCCACATAGGAGACAGAGACACAGGAGTATGAGCACAAAGAGAAAAGACCATGAGAGGACACACAGTGAGAAAGTAGGAGTTTGAAAGCCAGGAAGTGATGCCTCACCAGAAAACAAGCCATGGCATCTTACTTTGGACTTCTAGTCTCCAGAACTGATAGAAAAAAAATTTCTATTGTTTAAGCCTTCCAGTATGTGATATTCTGTTATAGCAGCCTGAGTAGACTAATACAGACAGTCAACCAACCTTGCAATATTTCACATCTTTTGACATTTTTATTAAAGGTTTTTAAAGACTCAATGAAAATAAATTTATAGTTTCAAATTTTAGTAAAATAATTCAAATTGTTAACTCATTAATGACTTTTATGCTCATAATTATGAACTATATCTTGCAAATAAGTACAGTATATATTAAAACAATATTTTTATAATATTTTTAATATTCTACCATATCCAGGTAAAAGCATATTTTCTCTAACTTTATATTATTGCTTTATAGTAATAAATTTGAAATCATCAGAGAAAGTCCAGAGAAGGTAAGTGATTTGCTAAAGGGCAGGGTTATGTTCTACCAAATATGAGATTACAACCAATCTAATATAATCAATTAGTATTCTTTTCTGATGCTTCTTAAATACTTTCCTTCTTATACAATGTATTTTATGCAAGAAATAAGAAACTGAGTTAAGTTTTACGTAGTATTGAAAAGTGCACAAAAATGGCTTCTAGGAGATTTTAATAAATGACAACTATATTTACTATTTGGGAATATCAATGCTGGTAACATTTTTATGTTACAATCTTTTGTATTATAGCATGCCATTTATCCACTCCCTTACTCCAAGGGTTAGGTTTTCCTTGTAAAATGATCAACTGTAAAATAGCAGTAATTCTAGCAGACAAAATGGACAAACCCAGAAATTTTAGTGACTTAATGCATCAACAATATACTTCTGATGAAACTACTATGGGTTGGAGATAAGGCAGCCCTCCTCCAACATTTGAATCATGTGGTCTCCAAGATTAACACATCAGGAAAAAATAGACAGGACAGAGAAGCAATGGCCCTTACCTTGGACCACACATCATTTTTGCTCTCAGTATATTGACAAGAACTAGTCAAATTACTGCAATCTAACTATACAAGTGCCTATTAAGTATGGTAAGGAGACTGCTATAGACAGAACTGTGCTCTTCTCAAACTCATATGTTGAAGCCCTAACTCTCTATGTGACTGTATTTAGAGACAGAACCTTAAAAAACAAGCTAGTTAATTATGGTTAAATGCGGTTATAAGGGTAGGACCCTGTATCATTATAAGAGACACCAGAGAGCTCACTCTGAACCCAAGTGCACAAAGAAGACAAATGAGTCCATAGTCAAATGGCAATTGCTTTCAAGCAAAGAGAAGCAAAGAGAAGAGGCCCCAAAATGAGACCTAGCTTGCTACCATCTTGGTCCCAGACTTCCCACACTACTAAACTGTGAGAAATATATTTCTGTTGTTTAAGCAACCCAGTTTGTGATATTTATTTATGGCAGCCTGAACAGACAAAGACAGGGAAAGAAATAAATACTTGGTAAGTTGTCTCTCTCCTTATTTTGTTTTGTGATTACTGTTGTTATTATTGTTTTAGTTTACAGTGTCCTCTATATTAGAAATCAGATATAAAGTAGATTATATTCTTTGATTAGAAATTTTCTCTGTCCAAAGTAAATCCATCATAGATAAGTACACTTTGTATTTAGAGAAATTTTGCTACATGTAGCTGTGACTTTGGGTCAGGAAAGCCAGCACAGTTTATTAGTTAAAAGCATGGACTCTGCAATCAATCTGTCTATATTTGAATTCTAGTTCTAGCAACTTTTAGCTAAATTGCTTTGGAAAATCACCTTAGTTCCTGGTGCATCAGTTTTCTCATCTGTAACATATGGATTAGAATTCAAATAAGTCACAGGGTTTTTATATAAGTTAAATGGTTAATATTTGAAAAGTATGTAGAGGAATTCCTGGCACAAAATACTTGCTGTTAGTTACTAAGTAAAAATAAACAAATAATTGGCTCATATGAGGAAATGAGACATGCAAACTACTTTATAGATGTTCCGAATGTACAAAAGCAGCTTGGTTTTTGATATCAGAGTCCAATTAACTCAATTTTCAATCTTATTCTCAAACATTTATGACACCTTAGAGAACAGTGAAGTCTCATGATGTACTCTACATAAAAAGATGTTTGACAGTCAAATATATCTGAGAAATTCTGCATATAAAAGCTGTTGACAAAGAAGTCATTCAGAAGAGAAACCGTTTCTCGTCTAAATTTGTTCAGCCAAGAGCTTTTCAAACTTATTTGCACATGGATCCATTTTATAATACATTTGAACATAATAGGAAATCTAATGTTTTTGGAACACACTCTGGGAAATGCTGTCATAGAAAAATCCTAACATGTATTAAGAAACAATATAAAACATGACTCAGTTAAATGGAATACCATGAAGTAGATAGAAAATTACAAGAATCTGAAGCTACAATATCCACTGTGATTGGAGTATATGAAAAAGTAGCAAGAAGACCTAACTGTTTGGAGGAATGTTTCTGTAGCTTATAAACTATGCACATGGTCAAAAGTCAGAGTCAACATAAAAATGACTTGATATTGAGTTGCAAATTTGGGTTACTGTATTTGAAACACTTATGCCTAAAGTGAATGTCAGCCTAGAAATGGAACTGAGGTCATACATCAAAGTTTCAAGCAATCACCCATTAGAAGACTAGTCAACAAACTTCTTTAAAGGGTCAGATAGTAAGTACTGCAAGCTTTGTGTTATATGGTTTTCATCTTTACTACCTGATGTTGCCATTGTAGCAGTGAAAGCAGCCCTAGAAAATACCTAAACAAATGACCATAATTATGTTCAAATAAGACTATCTCTGATTACTAGAGTTTGAATTTCATATAAGTTTCAAATCATAAGGTGTTATTCCTCCTCTGATTTTTTCAAACAATTAAAAATGTAAAAACAATTCTTAGCTTACAGAGTGTACAAAAACAGACAGTAGGCAGTATTTAACCTGTAGGTTGCTGAGTCCTCTTTTAAGAAGAAAAAGTTCAAATAATTGGGTAGCATATGTGTGGAGGGGAGAAATAGAGATGGTTAATGGGTACAAAAATATAGTTAGAATGAGTAAAATCTAGTATTTGATAGCACAATAGGGTAACTATAGTCAGCAATAATTTATAGCACTTTAAAATAACTAAAATGGTATAACTGGAATGTTCATAACACAAAGAAATGAAAATGCTCGAAGTGACAGATACCTCATTTACCCTTGGTGATTGTTACTCATTGTATGCTTATATCAAAATATCTCATGTACCCCATAAATATATATACCCACTATGTACACGTAAAGAATGAATTTTTAAAATACAGAAGAAAAATGTTGGTATGAGAACATTTAATAAGTCTAATACAAGAAGCCAATTTTAATATTATTAAGCTCTACTTTGGAGTGAGCAATGTTGTTTAAGACATATTGGCTTCAGAGCATAAGCACCTCATACAATTCAATCATTTTTAAAGAGTACATAACCCTGTATTTGAAGACTGTATTCACATACAAATGGGTAATGGTAATAAGGTTCTGAGGAAAATGAAGTAAATGAGATATTACTTGGAAAGCGCGTACTAGTTCCTGTATATGTGAAGTTCAGTGTACAGTGAAATTTTCAGAGTACAGCAGTGTAAATTGGAAGAAACTTATCCCCTAAGAAGATTTGTTTATGATATGAAAAGTACTCTATCACTTGGGACTACCAAAGCACTCATTTGAAATATACATGCTTACTGTGCATCTTAATGGGCTTAATTGAAGAGTTTAATAAATTTAGATCTTGTAGAAGTACTTTAAAAAGTGATGGATAATGCTAATAATATGGTGAAGCAGTAAAAATCTAGAAGTATGTAATTCTATGGATACCTTGGGAGGTTGTAAGTACTTATGACACTAGCTAGTGTCAGCTTAAAACAAAACATCTGGATGCAAAGTTAAGTATTCAGTCACTTATGCCAAATTTTCATGTTCAGGGCAAACATCTGAAAGATTCCATGCAATATTTATTTTTTATTTGAACTTGTAGTGATAATAAGTTACACTACAATGCAGCCCCTCTATACAAATAAAAATGACTCAGATTTTCCGAACTGCCTTTTGTGATACACACAATCAATTTCACCCTAAAAATGTAGTAGTTTATGTATTTAAAAATAACAATGATGAATGTAGTAGAAGTGGCAACATTGAAAGCCTACATTGATTGACACGTTGTGTTCTGCACTCTCCTCTTTGGGTTATCCAACTCAGAACCCACATCTAGGCAGGCAAAAGGTGACAGTGAACACTGAGACATCATGTTTTGGGTAGCACTGAGAGAGCTACTTGATGGCTCAGTTTAAGACTCAATGGGTCAATGAAGACATTACAAGCCAAGTTTAAGATTTTCTTGAGACAAATGAAAATGGGAACACATCATATCAAAACCAATAGGATACAGCAAAAGAATTTCCAAGAGGATAATTTTTAGCAATGAAGGCCTATATCATTCACGAAGAAAGATCTCAAATAAACAACCTAACTTAGCACCTTAAGGTACCTAAACCAAAATGAATAGAAGAAAGAAAATAATAAAAATTAGAACAAAATAAATTAGAGACTAAACAAATACAAAAGATCAACATAAAAAGAGTTTTTTGAAAAAATAAACAATGTTGACACAGTTTTAGCAAAACTAGCTAAAAAAGAAAGATTTGAATACATAAAATTGGAGATAAAGAGGGGACATTACAACTGATACCACAGAAACACAAATGAACATAAGATACTATTATGAACAATTGTGTGCCAACAAACTGGGTGACCTAGAGAAAACAGATACATTCCTAGATACATGCAACCTGACAAAACTGAAAGAGGAAGAAATAGAAAATCTGAACAGATCAATAATGAATAACAAGATTGAATCAGTCACAAAAATCTTCTGATCAAAAAAAAAAAAAAAAAACCCAGGACCTGATGTCTTTACTACTGAATTATATGAAATATTTAAGGAAGAACTAATACCAATTCTATTGAAATTATTCTGAAAAATTGAGGAGAACAAAATGCTTCCAAATTCTATCTATAAGGTCAGCATTACTCTGATACCAAAACCAGAAAACAACAACACAACACAGAAAGAAAACAACAGGTCAATTCCCCTGATGAATATAAAAGCAAAATCCTCAGCAAAATGCTGGCAAACCGAATTTCACAGGACATTAAAAAGATTCACCATGATCAAGGGGGATTCATACCAGGGATGCAAGAATGGTTCAGCATAAAAAAATCCATAAACTTGATACATCACATTAAAACAATGAAGTGCAAAAACTGTATGGTAACCTCAATAGATACAGAAAAGGCACAAGTAAAATTCAAGTTTTATATTTTCATGATAAAAACTTTCGAGTTGGATATAGGAGAAATGTACCTCAACACAATTAAGGCCATACATACAAATGCACAGCTAATATTATACTGAACAAAGAAATGTTGAAAGCAGTTTCTTTAATATTTGGAATGAGACAAACATGATGGCACTCCAGCCCAAGCGACAGAGCCAGACTCCGTCTCAAAAAAAAAAAAAAAAATGGAAAAAGAAAAGAATAAAAGACATCCAAAATTGGAAAGGAAGAAGTTAAATTGTCCCTGTTTGCGGATGACATGGACTTATATAGGGAAAACCCTAAAGACATTAGTAAAAACATTTAGAACTAACAAGTGAATTCAGTAAAGTTGCAAGATCCAAAATTAACACAAAAAAATCAGTAGCACTTCTATACACTAGTAGCAAACTATCTGAAAAATAAATTAGAGAAACAATCCTACAGCTAATAAAATATATTTAGGAATAAATTTAACAAAGGAAGTAAAAATTCTCTGCACTGAAAACTATAAAACATTGATGAAATAAATTGAAGAGACAATAAATGAAAATATATATCATGGTCGTGGCTGTGAATAATTAAAATTATTAAAATGTTCATACTACCCAAAGTTATCTAGATATTCAAGCAATTTCTATTAAAATAGTAATGACATTTTTCATAGAAATAAGAAAAACAATTCTAAAATTCATATGGAAACCTTAAAGACCCCAAATAGCCAAAGCAATCTTGAGTGAAAAGAACAAAGCTGGAAGAATAACACTACCTGATCATAAAATATGTTACAGATCTATGGTTACTAAATCAGGATGGTACTGGTATAAAAATAAACACATACTCCAATGCAAGAGTATAAAGAACACAAGTAAATCCGTGTACTCAGAGATAACTGATTGCTCACAAAGGTGACAAGAACTCATGGAGAAAGGAAAATTTCTTCAATAAATGGTGCTGGTAATCTCTATATTTATGTGCAAAAGAATAAAGCTAGACAAAAATTGAACTTAAAATGGATTAATGACCTAAATGTAAGACCTCAAATATTACAACCACTAGAAAAAAAAAATAGGGGAAACACTATATGACATTGATCTCGACAAGATTTTTTTTGGATAAGAACCAAAAAGTACAGACAATAGCAAAAATAGACAAATTATATACAAACTACAATCTTCTGCACAGCAAAGGAAACAATCAAGAGTGAAATGGCAACCACAGAATGGAAGAAAATATTTGCTAACTGTGCGTATGACAAGGGGCCTATTTCCAGAATATATAAAAAACTCCAACTGAATAGCAAAAAACTCAAATAATCCAATTAACAAACAGTCAAAAGACCTGAATCAACATTTCTCAAAAGAAGACAAACAAATGGCCAACAAGTATAAGAAAAAATGTTCAACATCACTCACGAAGGAAATGCAAATCAAAATCACCATGAGATATCACCTCACTCCAATAATTACTACTTTTAAAAGACAAAAATTAAGAAATGCTGGTGCAGATGTGGAGATGGAGGAGCTCTTATAAACTGTGGATAGGCATATAAATTAACATAGCTATTATGAAAAATAGTAAAAATGTTCTTCAAAAATTAAAAGTAGAATTTACACATGATCCTGCAATCACACTACTAGTTATATGTCCAAACAAAATGAAATCAGTATGTCAAAGAGCTATCTGCACTCCCATGTTTATTGCAGTACAATTAATAGCCAAGATCTACAATCAAGTTAAGTGTCAATCAGTGGATGAATGAATAATACAATTGTTATACACACAAACACACACACACACACACACAATGGAATACTAGTCAGCCATAAAAAGAAAAGAAATTCTGTCATTTGAAACAACATAAATAAACCTTGAAGACATATGTTAAGTGAAATAAGTCAGCCACAGAAAGACAAATAACATATGATCTCACTCATATGTCTAATCTAAAAAAGCTGATCGCACAGAAGTAGATAGTAGAATAGGGAATATCAGAGCTTGAGGAGAACAAGAGGAAGGCAGGAAAGGGAGAGATTGGCCAATGGGGAAAAAAGCTATAGTCAGATAGAAGGAATGAATTCTAGTGTTCTATTGAAAAGTAGGGTGATTATAGCTAACAACATGGTATCGTATATTTCAAATTAACCAGAAGAGAGGATTTTAATATTTTCAGCACGAATAAATCATAAATGCATTAGGTGATGGATATGTTAAATACCCTGATTTGGTTTATACACAATGTATACTTTTATCAAATCATTGCAAGCACTTCAAAAATATGCACTATTATTGTATGCCATTTTTAAATTTTTTTATTATATTTTATGTTCTAGGGTACATATGCACAATGTGCAGGTTTGTTCCATATGTATACAAGTGCCATGTTGGTGTACTGCACCCTTTAACTCGTCATTTACATGAGGTATTTCTCCTATGTCATCCTTCTCCCATCCCCCAACCCCACGACAGATCCCAGTGTGTCCCAGTGTGTGATGTCCCCCACCCTGTTTCCAAGTGTTCTCATTGCTCAATTCCCACCTATGAGTGAAAACATGCTGTGTTTGGTTTTCTGTCCTTGTGATAGTTTGCTCAGAATGATGGTTCCAAGCTTCATCCATGTCTCTACAAAGGACATGAACTCATCCTTTTTTATGGCTACATAGTATTCCGTGGTGTATATGTGCCACATTTTCTTAATCCAGTCTATCATTGATGGACATTTGGGTTGGTTCCAAGTCTTTGCTATTGTGAATAGTGCCACAACAAACATACGTGTGCGTGTGTCTTTATAGCAGCATGATTTATAATCCTTTGGATATATACCCAGTAATGGAATGGCTGGGTCAAATGGCATTTCTAGTTCTAGATCCTTGAGGAATTGTCACACTGTCTTCCACAATGGTTGAACTAGTTTACAGTCCCACCAACCATGGAAAAGCATTCCTATTTCTCTATATCCTCT
>NW_012115032.1:2205169-2206881 GCF_000951035.1 Colobus angolensis palliatus | reverse complement strand
TTGCCCATTCAGTATGATATTGGCTGTGGGTTTGTCATAAATAGCTCTTATTATTTTGAAATACATCCCATCAATACCTAGTTTATTGAGAGTTTTTAGCATGAAGGGCTGTTGGATTTTGTTGAAGGCCTTTTCTGTGTCTATTGAGGTAATCATGTGGTTTTTGTCTTTGGTTCTGTTTATATGATGGATTATGTTTATTGATTTGGGTATGTTGAGCCAGCCTTGCATACCAGGGATGAAGCCAACTTAATCATGGTGGATAAGGTTTTTGATGTGCTGCTAGATTTGGTTTGCCAGTATTTTATTGAGGATTTCTGCACTGATGTTCATCAGGGATATTGGTCTAAATTCTTTTTGTTGTTGTTGTTGTGTCCCTGCCAGGCTTTGGTATCAGGACGATGTTGGCCTCATAAAATGAGTTAGGGAGGATTCCCTCTTTTTCTGTTGACTGGAATAGTTTCAGAAGGAATGGTACCACCTCCTCCTTGTACCTCTGGTAGAATTTGGCTGTTAATCCATCTGGTCCTGGACTTTTTTTGGTTGATAGGCTAGTAATTATTGCCTCAATTTCAGAGCCTGTTATTGGTCTATTCAGGGATTCAATTTCTTCCTGGTTTAGTCTTGGGATTGTGTGTGTGTCCAGGAATGTATCCATTTCTTCTACATTTTCTACTTTTTTTGCATACAGGTGTTCATAGCATTCTCTGCCAGTAATTTGTGTTTCTGTGGAATCAGTGGTTATATCCCCTTTATCATTTTTTATTGCATCTATTTGATTCTTCTCTCTTTTCTTCCTTATTATTCTTGCTAGCAGTCTATGAATTTTGTTGATCTTTTCAGAAAAACTGCTCCTGAATTCATTGATTTTTGAAGGGTTTTTTTTGTGCCTTTATCTCCTTCAGTTCTGCTCTGATCTTAGTTATTTCTTGCCTTCTGCTAGCTTTTGAATGTGTTTCTTCTTGCTTCTCTAGTTCTTTTCATTGTGATGTTAGGGTGTCGATTTTAGATCTTCCATGCTTTCTCTTGTGGGTATTTAGTGCTATAAATTTCCATATACATACTGCTTTAAACGTTTCCCAGAGATTCTGGCACATTATGTCTTTGTTCTCACTGGTTTCAAAGAACATCTTTACTTCTGCCTTCATTTTGTTATGTACCCCATAGTCATTCAGGAGCAGGTTGTTCAGTTTCCATGTAGTTGCACAGTTTTGAGTGAGTTTCTTAATCCTGAGTTCTAATTTGATTGTACTGTGGTCTGAGAGACAGTTTGTTATAGTTTCTGTTCTTTTACATTTGCTGAGGAGTGCTGTACTTCCAACTATGTGGTCAGTTTTGGAATAAGTGCACTGTGCTGCTGAAAAGAATGTATATTCTATTGATTTCGGGTGCAGAGTTCTGTAGATGTCTACTAGGTCCGCTTGGTGCAGAGCTGAGTTCAAGTCCTGGATATCCACATTAACTTTCTGTCTCATTGATCTGTCTAATGTAGACAATGGGGTGTTGAAGTCTCCCATTATTATTGTGGGAGTCTAAGTCTCTTTGTAGGATTCTAAGGACTTGCTTAATGAATCTGGGTGCTCCTGTATTGGGTGCATATATATTTAGGATAGTTAGCTCTTCTTGTTGAATTGATCCCTTTACCATTATGTAATGGCCTTCTTTGTCTCTTTTGATCTTTGTCAGTTTAAAATCTGTTTTATCAGAGATTC
>NW_012115032.1:2195779-2203815 GCF_000951035.1 Colobus angolensis palliatus | reverse complement strand
TTTTCAGCTTTTCTGCTCTGTTTTCTCCCCATCTTTGTGGTTTTATCTACCTTTGGTCTTTGATGATGGTGACCTAGAGATGGGGTTTTAGTGTGGATGCCCTTTGTGTTTGTTAGTTTTCCTTCTAACAGTCAGGACTCTCAGCTGCAGGTCTGTTGGAGTTTGCTGGAGGTCCACTCCAGACCCTGTTTGCCTGGGTATCACCACCAGAGGCTGCAGAACAGCAAATATTGCATAACAGCAAATGTTGCTGCCTGATACTTCCTCTGAAAGCTTTGTCTCAGAGAGGCACCCAGCTGTATGAGGTGTCAGTCGGCCCCTACTGGGATGTGTCTCCCAGTTAGGCTACTCGGGGGTTAGGGAACCACTTGAGGAGGCAGTCTGTCCGTTCTCAGATCTCAAACTCTGTGCTGGGAGAACCACTACTCTCTTCAAAGCTGTCAGACAGGGATGTTTAAGTCTACAGAAGTTTCTGCTGTCTTTTGTTCACCTATCCCCTGCCCATTGAAGTGGAGTCTACAGAGGCACACAGGCCTCCTTGAGCTGCTGTGGGCTCCACCCAGTTTGAGCTTCCCGGCCATTTTGTTTACTTACTCAAGCCTCAGCAATGGCAGATACCCCTCCCCCAGCCTTGCTGCTGCCTTGCAGTTCGATCTTAGACTGCTGTGCTAGCAGTGAGCAAGGCTCCATGAGCGTGGGACCCTCTGAGCCAGGTGCAAGATATAATGTCCTGGTGTGCCATTTGTTAAGACCATTGGAAAAGCCCAGTATTAGGGTGGGAGTGTCCCGATTTTCCACGTACCATCTGTCATGGTTTCCCTTGGCTAGGAAAGGGAATTCCCCAACCCCTTGTGCTCCCTAGTGAGGCGATGCCCCACCCCGCTTTGAACCACACTACCTGGGCTGCACCCACTCTTTGACAAGCCCCCAAATACCTCAGTTGGAAATGCAGAAATCACCCATCTTTGGAGTCACTCACGCTGGGAGATATAGACTGGAGCAGTTCCTATTCAGCCATTTTGGAACCCTCTGTATGCCAATTTTTTTAAAATCTAAAATAAGAAATTTTACAATATAAAAGTAATTTTGTGTAAAAAGGATAAAAGAATTATACAACAGTACTGTGCCACTAGTTAACAATATTTCTGTGATTAGTAACACTGTAAAATATAAATTGTAAGTAGTTTCCAAATACATATTTTCAAATCAATTATGCCAATATTTATATATCTAAGAGAATATGATTTTTTAAGAATATTTAGTCATTTTATTCAGTCAAAAAGAAAACTGTCTCAAAAAACAAACAAACAAAAAAAAATTAGTCTTACCCTCAAACCTGGCCCTCCTAGAGTCTCCTGATCTCAATTGAGGACAGTTATATTCTTCTAAGAATACAGTTGCTAAGTCTAGCCTGGAAGTCATGCTTGATTTAGTTTATTGTTTCATAGGCTACATCTAAATTATCAGTACATCCTGTTGAACCTATTTTCAAAATAGGATCTAAACATTTTCTACCAAATCTATAGCCACAAACCTAGTCCGGGTTACTATTATTCTTATGTGATTAATATTTTAGCATCGTGACACTTTCCAGGCTTCTATTTTCTACCACTTCAGTCTGTTTCAACACAGCAGCCAAAGTGATCCCTCAGGCAGAAGGGGCAAACTAGATGAAAGTTTCATTCTTGGAAGGGCCAAACAAACAAACATACAATATTTCAAGTTAATCCTTTTATATGTCATTATCTGAGATTAATGACAACAGCTTAGAAACTCCATATGAAATATTTGTGAGCAGGAGAAAACATGGCAAGAACAGATAATGTGAATAAGATTATTCAAAAGACAAAAATGGACAACCCTGGAAGAATCCTACCAACTTCCAAAATATTAACCTACTGATAAGACACATTCACTTACTATGGTTTTTATTTGTGGTTTAAAACAATTCTTAGAAAGAAACATTAGAAAGAATGACAAAATTTATTCCATTGTTCCACCTTTCGCCCCTGTGATAGTGGGACTCTCAGCCAGAGCTTTGGGTCTTTGAGACTTGGGGATCTTATTGTACCAAGAAACGGCAAGCTTATGCTTCTTAAAAAGAACAATTTAAATCCAAGAAAAAGGTTTGGAGCTCTGCGTCTTTAGAGTTAGAGAGTTTAATAAAATCTGACATGGGAAATTTCTCTAGCACTGAGTTAAGGGATGATGTCTGTTGGTTCCTGGAATAGTGGGAAATGATTCTTTATTGTGGTGAAAACCCAGAGGGACAGAGACTCAGGTGACTGATTGCAAGGTTCATAAAGGCAGGAAAAGTCTTGCATTGGAAAACACTGGGTTGCCACCTTGACATAGGAGTACAGGGGCAATGGAGAAATTCTGATCCCTGCCTTTTGGGGGAACTCTGCAGACTTGGATTAAAAAGAAGCCACCTATTAAATGCTGGAACTTATTAAATTTCCACCCACTTGTGAAGTTGGGACTAGTGGTAATTTAAATCTCTTTCAAAATAATAAAGTAAATACAACTTGTAGTAGAATAATCAGCCTAACCTCTATGGTAGGCCCAGTCCATATAGAGCAGATTACCATCCAGAGGGCTAGATCAAATTTAGACATTTGATAGGGGACACACAGAAAGTGAAAAAAAAAAAAAAGTTTTTTTAAATTAAGAATGTGCCCTAGATATTTGAATTTTCTTTCTCACTGAATATTTCTGTAGCACAATAGCAATAGTGATGGTTTATTGCAAGTTATAGCCAAAAAAGATAAAAAAAGCAAGTAAATGCTTACAATTACCAGGAAACAGACATTAGTCTTTAATTACAGAATTGTCTTATGAAGGAAAATAACTGAAATATTAATGGTTAAGTATTCAACATATTTATAAAAAATTAGGTATTAAGTGTTCAAGATATTTGTAAAAAAATTATTTGAGGGCCAATTTAAATAGAAAAATAATTCAACTGATATAAAACTTCAGTTAAATTAAGTTTTAATTGTTAGCATACTTGACAATATTTAGGACAAAAGATGTCATATTTATCTGAACACTAACAAGATCCTCAAGCTAGTGATTTAATTACAAAGAGACAATATTTTTTTCTTTTTGAGATGGAGTCTCGCTCTGTCTCCAGGCTAAAGTGCAGTGGTGCGATCTCAGCTCACTGCAGCCTCTGCCTCTCAGGTTCAAGTGATTCTCCTGCCTCAGCCTCCCGAGTAGCTGGGACTACAGGCATGCGCCACTACATCCAGCTAAGTTTTGTGTTTTTAGTACAGATGGGGTTTCACCATGTTGGCCAGGATGGTCTCGATCTCTTGACTTCATGATCCACCCTCCTCGGCCTCCCAAAGTGCTGGGATTACAAGCGTGAGCCAGAAGTTAATTTTAAAACATTTATTTAGATTGAACAAAATCCTATTTGGCATCCAAGCGTATTGATTATTGTCAAGTTTTTGTTTTTTGTTTTACATAATTTTCTCTGGCAAAACCCTCATATAGAACTTTATCACCAGTATACATTATGTCTCCTTGTCTTTATTCAAAGTTGAATTTTTAAAAATATATAATCCTGCATTACATTACTTTCCAATTAGCTCACTTCTGGTGTAAAAGTAACAAATAGTACCAAATAGTACCACTTTTAATGTATTTGTTAATAATAAAACTCTTTTATTTAAAGTATTAAATAAAATTAGTACCTATCGTATTAGAGGTAAATTTTTTCAATAATATGAGACAGCAGCTCTCAAATACTGTATCTGAGAAAGTGCAAAAGGGTGCAAGGGAAATTTCAGCTGTGATTTGCTTTGGGAAGAGGGAAGCAGAAATGTATTGATATAAGCTATAAAACTCCTTGGTCATAAAAATATGACAATACTTTCTTTCTCAGAGAAAGTGAGTATAGGAAAAGCTGGATCTGCAGACCACAGGAAATAAAACACTATCAATTATCTAAATATAAAAATAACAAAGCAGCATCAAAAATATGACTTCTGAGATGAATTATTTTTGTCTCTTTTAAGCTCAGTTCTTTACTCAGTTCATCATTTAGTCACAGTCCTGAAGCCATCTATAATGTAGTTTGCAGTCATGACATTTTAAGATGAAAAAAAAAAAAGGGGTACATTAAGCTCATTTGATATTATTTATTTATTTTTCCCATGAATGTATCATTCAAATATTGCTTTAGATATAGCACTGAAAGCATCAGAAAAGACTGGCTTGGCAAAATATCTAGTTTTAGTTCTGGACAAGAATGGAAAGGTCCGGTAGTCGTAAATCTGTGAATACAATTTATTGAATGCATTTTTCAAGTCATCGTGGTGAGACAGGCAGAATTGAAATGGGTCTATGTGCATGTCTGTTTCATTCCATTTTATGTGAAAAGGGCCCGCCCTGGACTGAGTCCAAATTGACAGAAGAGCTCTAGAAGAGTGATAAATTTTAATACATCTGTCAGCTGATAGTGATTAATGGGCATATCTCAAACTCTTTAAGAAGTTTGAGATTTAAAGTGTCTCACTGCCTCTAAGTAGATTTATCAGACAGTTAACGGATGTGTCCACAAGGAAAATTACCAACACTAAAAAGACTCCCCATCATAGGCTGACTGGAGATATAACTAGTAGAGGAAAGATCTGGGCTTTGTGGAAAAAAAAAAAAAAAAAGCTAGTATATACAAAATAGAATTTTAGTAGAGCTTAACCTAATGGAATTATGTGATGGAAATTAATCCAGTTTGATCAGAGGTTACTGAAATTTTATCATTCAAATTTCACTTATCTAAAGGGGCCTAATACAAAATATATTCTTTTTGAAAGTCATAATTATGTATTTTTTGAAGTTTTACATGAAATTATACATATGATGTAGTTAATCCAATCTTCTCAAAAATGCAGTATAATCATAGACCAAATTCCCAACAGGAAACAAACATCCACATATAATTTTTGGCTTTATATTCATATTTTGCCTTCAAATTTATGCCACATACTTTTCTTCATGAAGTTTGTCATTAAATGTTAGAATTCACATTATTAAATAATATCAATGAAGACTATCACCTCACAAAGGTGCTATGGAGAAAATTTTCACCATTTCAGGAAAACATTTCAAGGAGCACCAAAAGCTTTGTTTTTGATGTCCTAACTGACTCAATCTTTCTCTTTTCATACTCAGAGAAAACTCTCCTGCAAGCATTTAAAAATGAAAATAATTGGTATAATGAACAAAAATGTTGTTACTGATAAAAGTTAGGAAAACATAGTGAAAGCTTTTTAATTTTTAATTAAAAGCACTGTGTATTTTTACAAAAGAAATATATGCTAGGAAATTTGGTTATCATCATTATTTTAACAGTGAATGCCATGTGCTATTTATTTTTGGATTGGGATAATTTGTCTCAGTGGTGTAAATTTGAATTGTCTATTTGACTGGCAGTTTTGAGCCCTCACTAGGTGTCACACTGTCTGCCAGAGGCCATGTATTTGGTTTCCATTTTCCAGCATCTGAAATAAAGCTTTCCATATGTAGCTCTTGACAAATCAACATAAATATTCATAATAACCCAAATATCTCTAACTGATAAGACAGTATTTTTACATTACAAAAAAATGTTCACAAAACTCTGGTGAAGAAGTTGTGTCCCAAGGTCCAAATAGTTTAGGAAATATAGTCTTTATAATGTAAAAAAGAAAACACCATTTATTGAACTTTAAATGACAGGCTCTGTGTTAAACCAGATCATGTGGTATCACATTTAAACTTGAGCACAACTTGCAAATAGGTTTACAATCTAACTGCATCTCACTGGCTGTTATTGTCATCACTCTGAAATGAACCGTCATCATCTCCCATCTGGATTATTGTTTTAACTTTCTTAAAGGTCTCTCTGATTTTACTCTTGCTCTCCCTATGATCTCAACACAAAAGAGGGATACTGTTAAAACAGATGGCAAATGTCTCATCGCACTGCAAAGACCAACAGTGTTCTATTCAAAACTAAGCTTTTAAGTGGCCAGAAAAATTCTACAGAATCCACTTCCCCTTCACTTGTGCCTATTCTTACGCTATGACTGGCCATAGCCACTTTCTCTTCCCAAATTCACTCTGCCTCCAGTCTCACCATACCAACTTTCTTGCTATTTCTCAAACTCTCCAGATTCCCTCCTTTCTTAGGGCCAATATCACAGCTATTCCATTTGCCTAAATGATTCTTCCTCCAGAAATCAACATGACTACTTCCTATTTCCTTTAAGCCTTTACTTATAAATCTCCTTCTTAATGAAGCCTACTCCGATCATCCTGCTTAAAATTTGTCTGTTTTAAAATTTACCTGTCAACTTCTAACAAACTACATAATTTGTTTATTACAATTTATGTTTATTGTCTATCTCCACTTTCAAAAACTCCACAAGGGTAGGAATGTTGTTCACTGATGTAGCCCATACTTTTATAGAAACGTACTTAATAAATAATTATCATTGAGATGACTCTATGAATGAATAAAGTCTATATCAATAATATTTTATTTTAGGGTTAAAAAATGATGCATAAATGTTTTGTAGTTTCCCCAAAAGCCTTAACTTTTCAGTAGCAGACATGAAATTTGAATGTAGGCATCTTGATCTGAAAACAGACATACTCAAGTTCTCCGTTGCTCCACTATGGCCACTAATTTCTACTTTTCCCCACCAAACTGATTCTTGTTTAAGTTGTGAACTGTGTGTTTACTTTTCCATTAAGATTCAAAAAATACTGTCTCAGTAAGAAAAGAGGTAAATTAATTTACTTATGTTATGATGGAATGAAATTATATACAGCCTTCATACATAAGAATAATTTTCAGCAATATTGTTACAAATATTTATTCATCATGCCATAACGTTGAATACAAAATCAGGATACAAATATGCATATTTGGTGTGATCTTAACATGAAAAAGGCATACTTAGAAGAAAACATTTTAGGTTAAAGATCCCTTTTTGGTTCCTTTAAAATGCCCTAATAACCTGACAAATAAATAAATAAACGGGCATATAAGGACAAAGATGGGGAGATTAGATAAAATGAGGTACATCAAAATATTTTTGAGTGGAAAGCAGAAAAATGAGTAACTAACTTAGTAGACCAAAAGTAAAAAGAACAACATCAACAAACTAAAATAAAATATGATTTTATCAGGGGAGGGTATAAAGCAAGTTTAATTATATCAGAAAACTGAGGAACTGGAGGCATGAATTATATATGATGGTAAGAAGTGAGTGAATGGGAGAGTGAAAAAAATGTAGTATGACAAGCGAATATAAAGAAAATTTACATACCTTAGCCTAAACAGCAAGCTGATTGTATCTGTTCCACCATATTTGTTTCTCTAGAGAATTAGACCAGAAAAACCCCAGGAACAGTTTGGGGAGGGGTATGTAAAGGAGATAAAATTGTGGAGTAAGTGAAAGTCAGCATATTCAAAGGAGTGGCACCTGCCCTCCTCCTCCACTCAGTTCCAAGAACTGTTAGCTAGGTTTTCACTCATAAAGCAAGAGACCAAACGAATCCTCTCTAAAGAAATAAGACATTTGGCAGGGCACGGTGGCTCAAGCCTGTAATCCCAGCACTTTGGGAGGCAGAGGCGGGCGGATCACGAGGTTAGGAGATGGAGACCATCCTGGCTAACACGGTGAAACCTAGTCTCTACTAAAAATACAATACTACTACTACTACTACTACTAATAATAATAATAATAATAACAATAATAATAATAATAACTTAGCCGGGCATGGAGGCGGGCGCCTGTGGTCCCAGCTACTTGCGAGGCTGAGGCTGGAAAATGGCGTGAACCCAGGAGGCAGAGCTTGCAGTGAACCAAGATCCCGCCACTGCACACTCCAGCCTAGGCGACAGAGCGAGATCCCATCAAAAAAAGGAAAGAAAAGAAAAGAAAAAGAAAAGAAAGAAAGAAAGAAAGAAAGAAAGAAAGAAAGAAAGAAAGAAAGAAAGAAAGAAAGAAAGAAAGAGAAAAGAGAAAGAAAGAAAG
>NW_012115032.1:2174077-2195594 GCF_000951035.1 Colobus angolensis palliatus | reverse complement strand
AAAAAATATCAAATGTAGACTTTATTATTCCTCAGGTAAATGGCTGAGTCACTAAAAATAGCCCTAAATCGAGCTTACAAACAGATTTTCTACAGCCTCGGGAACCAAAAATCGTCTCATATATTTGAGATAAGTTTACAGCATAAATCACAAGGAGCAAAATAAATATGCAATCATACAGAAATAAAGGAAATCAAGAATCTGCAGGAGAATAAAAGAAAACTTTATAAGATGCTATAATTAGCCAATGTGTCACTACAGTGTGAGGATTATAAAGTCAATTTCAGATTCACAAGGCCGCAAAATATTCATCTACCATATGCCATATTTTTTCAGAAAGCTACTGTAGAATATGTTGCAGCAATAGAGGAGTAAGCTGAGAAAATAGGAGACATAGAATCTGAAAATCCACGAATTCTACAAAGGGGAGCAAACATAGTTTTTTGGTGAATTCCTAGGATGATGATTGTGCAGCAGGTATTAATACGATCATGTTTGTTAACAAGGTAATGTTTGATTACACAGAAAAAGATACAGATATTTTGCAGAGTTTGACGGAGAATTAAAGATACATAGGTACATTGAAAACCAAGCAAACCAACCAATCTATAGAGTCAAAACAAAGGGCACTCTCTTACCATCCCATCTAAAATAATCTCTTATGATCATACATAAGTCATATCTTTCCTTGTTTTGCTTTTCTGTTCTATTATATTTGTTGGGGTTAGAGGAGGTCCAAAAATAATACTGCTCTTCACTTGAATTTATAACCAACTAAGTTGACTCAACATAAAAATTGCAAAAATTAAGAATGAGAGATCTTGGTTAATGTACACTTGTAAATGTGTGTCCAAATACTGTGCTGCATACAGATTATCAACCTATAATCCGGTAGTCTAGGACCACTACAGACCTTCACATATCCCTGTAAAACTTCTCGAATAGAGGACTGCTGTTCGATACGTGTGGTTTGAGAACAATGGCTCTCAAAGCGAAAAGAACAGAGAGAAAGGAAGTGTATTCCCATCTCAGAATCATTATGAGGTAACTCATTCGACTTGTGTGAGAATGAATAAGGAGAAGGACAAGAGGCAAAGATTTTTGTGTGTTGCTTGCTTGTATTATTTTTGTTCTGTGATTTTTAAGATTAAATTTCTTCTCATTAAAGCAAGAGATATGCAGAGGAAGAATACTTCTGTAATTTGCCATGTAATACAATGAACTTAATAAGCACAATCAATCTGAATAAGGGAAAATTTCAGCAGTATAACATTGAAGGTTTTTGTTATCCTCGTAAGAATTCTTTCTCAACACCATATCAATCTGCTCTTTTTACTTTTTAAAATCTCTTGAGTCTTCTAGAAGGGAGTCCAGTAATTGTTTGTAGAAATCTCTATTTTATATCACATTCTACATTATGTCTAGTCAGGTTCTCCAGTGGAGTATACCAGTGTTCAGCAATAATTTTAAATAAAATCATAAAGATGATTTAATAATAAAATGCAATATAAAATTTCCCCCAATTTGAACACAAATCTCCTTCTAATACAAATTTTCTAAGGAAAAAATAAGTCCAAAGATTCAAAAACTTGACCCACAACACTTGTTTTCCTTATACATATATATGTATTATATATATATGTATTTTATAATATAAATACATATACAATATACATGTATTCGTAAATACTTATATGAATATGTGTGTGTGTATATATATATATATAAAAATATATATATAAAATAGCCATTCTGACAATTATGAGATGATCTTTCCTTGTGGTTTTGATTTGTATTTTTCTGATTATCTGAGTTATAGGCATTTGTTATTTATTTTGGGGATTGATCTCTTATCAGATATATGTTTTGCAACTATTTTTTTGCGTTTCATAAGCTGCCTTTTGTCGCTGTTGTTTTCCTTGCAGCAGAGAAGCTTTTCAGTTTCATGTAGTCTTATTTGTTTATTTTGTTGTTGTAGCCTGTGCTTTTAGTATCATAACATGGAATCATCAACAGGACCAATCTCATGAGTGTTTTCCCTTATGTTTCAGGTCTTACATTTAAGTCTTTAACCGATTTTGAATTTATTGTCTGTGCATGGCATAAGATAGAGTGCTGTTTTCACTCATTTACATGTGGATATCCAGTTTGATCAACACCATTTGTTGAAGAGGATATGTTTTTTTCCTTGTGTATCCTTGGTACTCTTGTCAAAGATCAATTGGCTGCATGTGTTAATTTACTTCTGGAATCTCTCTTCCATTCTATTGGTCTATGTGCCTGCCTTTATGCCAATGTCATGCTGTTTCGATTACTTTAGTTTTGTAATATGTGTTTGAAATTAGGAATTGTGATGCTTCTAGTATTTTTCTCCCTCTTGAGGTTGATTTGGCCATTTGTGATCCTCTGTGTTTCTATGTGACTTGTAGAATTGCTTTTTTTCTATTTAAGTAAAAAAAAAGTCATTGGCTTTTTTTTTTTTTTTTTTTTGAGACGGAGTCTCACTCTGTCACCCAGGCTGGAGTGCAGTGGCCGGATCTCAGTTCACTGCAAGCTCTGCCTCCCGGGTTTATGCCATTCTCCTGACTCAGCCTCCCGAGTAGCTGGGACTACAGGGATTCGCTACTGCGCCCAGATAATTTTTTGTATTTTTATTAGAGACAGGGTTTCACTGTGTTAGCCAGGATGGTCTTGATCTCCTGACCTCATAATCCACCTGTCTCGGCCTCTCAAAGTGCTGAGATTACAGGCTTGAGCCACCGCGCCTGGGTATTGGCATTTTGATAGGCATTACATTAAATCTGTAGATCACTTTGGAGAGTATGGACATTTTAACAATGTTAAGTAAGTCTGCAAGTCCATGAACACAGATGTGTTTCCATTTGTTTGGGTCTTCTTCAATTTATTTTAGTAATGTTTTTTAGTTTTCAGTATACAAGTATTTCACCATATTAAGTTTATTCCTAAGTATTTTTTTTTTTTGGTGCTATTGTAAATGGCATCATTTCTTTCTTCTTTCAGATTGTTTATATTCAATGCATAGAAAAAGAACTATTTTTTGAGGATATAGAGAAATTCAAACCCTTGCACACACTGTTGATGGGAATGCAGAATGGTGCAGCCACTATGAAAACCAATATTGAAATATCTCAAAAAATTAAAAATAAAACCACCACACCATTCATCAATATCACTTATGAGTATTTATTTAAAAAGAAACTGAAATCAGGAACTTGAAGATATATAAGCATTCCTATGTTCACTGTAGGACTATTTACAAGAGCCAAGCCATTGAAACAACTACATGCTCATTAACAATGAGTTGACAAAGAAAATCTGGTATATACATAAAATAGATTACTATTTAGACTTAAAAATGAAAGGCATTTTGCAATATACAACAGTATGGATGGACATTCAGGACATTATGCTAAAAGAAATCAATCAGTAACACAAGGATTTTGTGATAGCTGGTATCATTCTTTTGTTTCCATGCTTTGAATTCCCTTAAGAATCTCTTGTAAGTCTGTTCTACAGGTAACTAATTCTTTTAGTGCTTGCTTGTCTGGAAAAGATTTTATTTCTCTTTCACTTATGAAGCTCATTTGGGAAGATATGAACTCTTGATTGGAGTTTCTTTTCTTCATGAATCCTAAAAATCTGCCCCCAATCTTTCCTGGCTTGTAAGGTTCTGGCTGAGAAGTCCACTGTTAGCCTCGTGGGGTTTCCTTTACATGTGATTGGATATTTTTCTGTAGGAGTGTTAAGGAATTTTTCTTTAGTGTTGACCCTGGACAATCTGTTGACTATATGTTGGTGATGTTCATTTTCTATAGTGTCTCTCAGGTATTCTCTGAATTTCTAGTATCCACATGTCAACCTCTCTAAAAACATTAGGGAAGTTTTCCCAAATTATTCACTCAAATATGTTTTCCAGGTTGTTTACTTTTTTTCCTTCTCTCTCAGAAATGTTGTCTCAGAAAATGCTCTCTCAGAAATGCTCTCTCAGAAAATATCTCTCAGTATTTTGTAAGTCTGTTCAGTTTACATAATTCCATATTCCGTAAGACCTTGTTAACTTTTAAAATTCTTTTTTATAATTTTTTTTATTATACTTTAAGTTCTAGGGTACATGTGAACAATATGCAGGTTTGTTACATATGTATACTTGTGCCATGTTGGTGTGCTGCACCCATCAACTCGTCAGCACCCATCAACTCGTCATTTACATCAGGTATAACTCCCAATGCCATCCCTCTCCCCTCCCCTCACCCCATAATAGGCCCCAATGTGTGATGTTCCCCTTCCTGAGTCCAAGTGATCTCATTGTTCAGTTCCCACCTATGAGTGAGAACATGTGGCGTTTGCTTTTCTGTTCTTGGGATAGTTTGCTGAGAATGATGGTTTCCAGCTGCATCCATGTCCCTACAAAGGACACAAACTCATCCCTTTTTATGGCTGCATATAGTATTCCATGGTGCATATGTGCCACATTTTTTTAATCCAGTCTGTCACTGATGGACATTTGAGTTGATTCCAAGTCTTTGCTATTGTGAATAGTGTCGCAGTAAACATATGTGTGCATGTGTCTTTATAGCAGCATGATTTATAATCCTTTGGGTATATACCCAGTAATGGGATGGCTGGGTCATATGGTATTTCTAGTTCTAGATCCTTGAGGAATCGCTGTACTCTTTTCCACAATGGTTGAACTAGTTTACAATCCCACCAACAGTGTAAAAGTGTTCTTATTTCTCCACATCCTCTCCAACACCTGTTGTTTCCTGACTTTTTAATGATTGCCATTCTAACTGGTATGAGATGGTATCTCATTGTGGTTTTGATTTGCATTTCTCTGATGGCCAGTGATGACAAGCATTTTTCATGTGTCTGTTGGCTGTATGCATGTATTCTTTTGAGAAATGTCTGTTCATATCCTTTGCCCAATTTTTGATGGGGTTGTTTTCTTCTTGTAAATTTGTTTGAGTTCTTTGTAGTTTCTGGATATTAGCCCTTTGTCAGATGAGTAGATTGCAAAAATCTTCTCCCATTCTGTAGGTTGCCTGTTCACTCTCATGGTAGTTTCTTTTGCTGTGCAGAAGCTCTTTAGTTTAATTAGATCCCATTTGTCAATTTTGGCTTTTGTTGCCATTGCTTTTGGTGTTTTAGACATGAAGGCCTTACCCATGCCTATGTCCTGAATGGTATTACCTAGGTTTTCTTCTAGGATTTTTATGGTATTAGGTCTAACATTTAAGTCTCTAATCCATCTTGAATTAATATTCATATAAGGGGTAAGGAAAGGATCCAGTTTCAGCTTCCTACTTATGACTAGCCAATCTTCCCAGCACCATTTATTAAATAAGGAATCCTTTCCCCATTTCTTGTTTTTGTCAGGTTTGTCAAAGATCAGATGGCTGTAGATGTGTGGTATTATTTCTGAGGACTCTGTTCTGTTCCATTGGTCTATATCTCTGTTTTGGTACCAGTACCATGCTGTTTTGGTTACTTGTAGTCTTGTAGTATAGTTTGAAGTCAGGTAGCATTATGCCTCCAGCTATATCTAGGAATCTAACTTACAAGGGATGTAAAGGACCTCTTCAAGAAGAACTACAAACCACTGCTCAGTGAAATCAAAGAGGATACAAACAGATGGAAGAACATTCCATGTTCATGGATAGGAAGAATCAATATCGTGAAAATGGCCATACTGCCCAAGGTTATTTATAGATTCAATGCCATCCCCATCAAGCTACCAATGAGTTTCTTCACAGAATTGGAAAAAACTGCTTTAAAGTTCATATAGAACCAAAAAAGAGCCCGCATTGCCAAGACAATCCTAAGCCAAAAGAATAAAATTCTTTTATCTTTATTTTTATCTGACTGGGTTAGTTTGAAGGATAATTCTTCAAGCTCTGAAATTGTTTCTTCTGCTTGGTCCAGTCTATTGCTAAAGCTTTCAATTGTACTTTGAAATTCCTTAAGTGAGTTTTTAAATTACAGAATATGTGATTGATTTCTTTTTAGGATGTTTATTTCTTCTTTCATTTCTTATATTGCTTTACAAGTTTCTTTAGATTGATTTTCAAAATTTTTTTGGATCTCATTGAGCTTCCTTGTGAAACATGCTTTGAAGTTTGTACCATCATTCTGAGTTTCCCTTTTCGTTAGGGATGATTGCTGGAGAGCTACTGTATCCTTTGGTTGTATCACTACATTAAGATTTGTCATTTCTACTTTTTGTAATTATTGTATTGTGAATAAGATGTTTTCTTTGTCTTTCTTTCCCTATATTATTTTTTCTCTTTCCCCCATCTGTAGGAGGTGTGACTGAAGAGATTGCTGGGTAGGGTCATTCAGCTTTGCTTCCATAGCCCTATGTACTTCTTTTGGCAGATTTTATATTGGGCTGTTCCGTTTGACCCACAGGGCCAGTAAATAGTATTTATGGATAAGAAATGGCTGTGGATGGCTATATAGTTCATCCTTCTTTACTGGGAGAAGCTCTCTGTTGCCTCAGGCAATGGGCTGATTCATGGAGTGCACAGTGGCCTGAGTTCCCTGCTCAGCTCTAAGCGGGCAGGGTCAGAGGTGGGTGTGGCTGGATTGGGCAGGTCTGCCTACAGCTTGTCTGATGGCAGACACAAACACCAGTGCCAAGGGAGAAACTAGTGAAGTTATAAGGCTTGTATCCATGTTGTACTAGCTATTAAAACTATAAGAAACGACTTAATTTTACTAATCCCATTTTGTACTTATGAAGAAAAGATGGCAAAGGAATGGATGCCTCACAAATTTGCTAAAATAATCAAATAAAATGATGCACAAAAAATGCTGGTAGAATCAAATAAAATGATGTACAAAATGTGTCATTAACACTAAACAAATAGCAGTTAATAACATTTTATCAAAGGGTTCTTTGTGAAGATTTTTAAAGTTGATGCATATTTTATAAATTACATTGTGGCCATTTTATATTTCTGGAAGCTGGACTGTAGTTGTGAAGCACACTTTACTAATTTTAAAATTCACCATTCGTCACCAAGGAGTAGCAAAATGTTATTTGTAAAGTAAAATGGTTAGACTCTGAATATTCAATCCTCAAACTATTCATTCATTTAATATATTCCAAACATTTTTTTAATTACCAAAGATTTTTTTCCTTAATTTTATCTTGCTCCTTTCTTTATCCCTAGACCTGCAATAGCCACAAATTTTCTTATGTTTACAAGCGTAAGGATGAAGACCTCTCACAGAACAGACAAAAAGCCATCATACCAACCTTGGACAACACTCCGTTATATCTTTCAATTAAGTGAATAAACCTGCACAACTTAAAACACTCAAGTATAATTTTTGTAATTAGAAGCTAACTAATTATCAGATAATATATAATATTTTAGCTTTCATGTGAATTATTTCATGAAATAAACCCAAGAGAATGACATTATTTCTGTCTTTAAGCTCTTTCCTAGAATAAATGGAAAAAAAATCAGTATACACAATTTTGCTGCATGAAAATAAATTTTAAAATTATCCATTTTAAGACTTTGGAATTAAATATATGAAAGGTAGCTAGATGATTTTGAGTTAGAGACAAAAAGTAGGAAGATCATTTTCAAAAGACCAACGTTATCCAACTCCTGACTTGTTAACAGTTTCTCAATAACAACAAAGAAAACCTAAAGACAATGAGGCAAATACCCTCAAAATAATGAGAAAAAATAAGCATCTTATAATTTATACACACTGAGAAATTATTTGATAAATTAGAGTAATATAGAGAAAATTCCAGATGAGTAAAACAGAGTTTTTCTTTTTCTTTTTTTTTTTTTTTAATCGCTATGTCCTCTCTAGGTAAATTATTAAGCTATGTGAAAGGATAGCTATACCAGATAGAGGTTTTATGCTACAGCATGAAATAGTGAAAGAAATATACATGAGAAACAATTTAGTTGAGGGAAAAATAAAATGAAAAAATGCTTATCTTCTTAAATGAAGACAAAGGGGAAGGCAAAGAGCATAGTTAACATCAATAAGCAGATAAAGTCTTAGAAATTAACTCAAACATATCAGCAGTAATGAAAAATAAGAATGATGTTTATACTTCTTTCAAAGAAAGTGTCATAGTGGATGAAATATGAAATTCACCTTGATATCATTTAGAAGATAGACTGAAAATATTAAATGAATATGAGTAAAAGAATGATGAGAATACCAAGTAAATTATGAAAGAAAGAATGCTTGTACAGTTACATTAATTTCAGACAAAATACGATGTTAGAAAACATCATCAGAGATAAAGAGGGCTGTTCTCTAATGATAATAGCTCACTTTTTCAGAACATACAATAACCCTGGTTATGCATACCCTTAGTAACGAATTTTCAACAAACGTAAATACATCCCAAGTATGAGAAGAAACAGTAAAATTCACATAATATTAAGAGATTTTAAAATATATTACTCTCAAAATAAGATAGAGTAAGCAGGTAGACATTTCAATAAGGATATAGAAGATTTGAACAAGCCAATGAATCAACCTGATGTCTTAGACATAAAGAGCACTCTACTGGCTATTGATTGCTCCAGGCCGAGATTTCAGATGGGTGCAAAGCAAATGGCTTTTTTCTGCTCCAAACTATCTAGGGCCTCACATGGAAACTCTAAAGTTTAGGGACTAAAATGGTCTGAATGCTTACTCACTCATAAATCTTACAGTTGATACTATGTAGGAGACTGGCTGCAGCTGTAAAGGGCAGCACCTATACATGTAATCTCCATGTGGTCAGAGCTTCTCCAAAACAAGGTGAATGTGTTAAAAGCATGTTATTCACAGATGAAGAGAGAGAAAGAGAGAGAACACAGAAAGGGGAGGAGCGGGGCACAGAGAGGCAGAAGTCCAAAGCTGCCTCTGCACTTTAAACCATAGGTAGTGAGCTAAAATCTAACTTAGTATATAAATGAATGCAACCCAACTTGAAATATACTCTTGTAATAACTAGCTGAGTTCAGCCAATCACAGCAACCAAGTTATAGCTAGTCACACACTGCCAGTTGATAAGACCATATCCACATAAAGCAATGCCTCATGCCCAAATCCGGCAACCACACAGCTGTAACCAATCAAGCTGTTTCTGTACCTCACTTCCTTTTTCTAAGTACAGCCTGCCCATATTGCTGAATGGAGCTCTGTGAACCTCTCCTGTATCTGAGTGCTAATTCATGAAACTTTATTTGTTCAAATAAACTCTGATAAATTTAATCTGTCTGCTTCTATTTTAATGAGTAAAATAATTCCAAATACACTTTTATGGATTAAAAAGGTAATACTTTGAATAGAAAGATATTTGTAGAATTGAAAGACAATAAACATTCCATATTAGACTTGTAGAATACTGGCAAAGCATGTAAATTACAGGAATTTTAAATATTTAAATACTTTTATGATAAAGTGTTCAGAGAAATAATTTTGACAACATCAGGCTGATGTAAGTTAGTGAAGCCACAGCATGTGAGAGAAGCACAGCATTTTAGTCTCAGGCCAGAGATTAAAGCACCTACTCTGGAAAAGGATGGGGCCTCCCCTGCCAGAACTGCAGAAGGTGCCTCAGCTGTAGACACTGGAATTGTGCTCTCCCATCACAAGCCTGAGGTGGGAGAAGGACTGTACAGCTGCAGGTTCTCTTGGGTGATGAGACATGAAGCCAGGGCCAGCTTGGCAACCTGGAATGTGTCTGCGTGTGCCATTGCTGGGTCTTCCTGCCTGCTCCCCTGAGATCATGGTGCAGCAGGGCCCCCCTCCATTCAAACTCCAGGCAGAAATTCAGATATTTCAAGCACCCACTTACCTGAATCTGCACCCTAAGCCTCCCCACTTTTCATGAACATAGATTAACGTGAAGTGGGGTCCCATCTGCTCCGCACTCAGGCAGATCTTCAAGCATTCAAGTCACCCACTCACCTGGATCAGCAGGCTGACCCACCCCACACTTCCTGTGCAGAGATCCTGGTGCAGGAAGGCCCTCTCTACTTCATGCCCATGCAGATCTCCAGGCATCTGGAGCACCTACTCTCATAGATTAGGAGTTAGACTGCTCCCACACCTGTGCAGAGAATTTGGAGCCAAAAGGTTTCCCAGCTGCATGTCCAGGCACACCCTGGGCACTTGGTGGTTGCCCACTGGTTTCTCCCTTGGAGCTGGTGCTTTTGCCTGCTATCAGGGGACATGTATGCAGACCTGCCCCATCTGGAGATTTGGAAAACCTCTGCAATACTCATTTAAAACATGAGAAAAATAACAAATAAGCAATATTAGTAACATAAAATGAAATATGGCTATAGATGCAACAGAGTTTATGGCAATTACAAGAGGATGTTATGAGCAACTTTTGCCAATGCATTTTAAAATTTTGATAAATTGAAGGATAGGGGTCTCCACAGCCAGAACTGCAGAAACGTATGCCATATCAAATATAACTCAAGAAAAAGAACATAATTGTAATCCTATAAAAATTATTCCAACATGTAAAAAATATTTTATCAGGATATTAATAATTTGATTACAAAAACTAACAAAGTGTTGAAATAGTCACTTTAAAAAATAGCTTAAAGATGCAGAGTCAGTGGGAATAAATCCAACAAAGTTCTGTGAAAAGAGCATGGAGATAAGTATAACTTTACTGAAGCATATCAAATTCAACCTGATATCTAGATTTGTGGATGGTTAGGTTTGGTTTGAGGTCAAAGAACTTTATTTTATTCATTGTCATATTTCTAATACTTTGGGCAGTACTTGGCACCTATAAATATTTATGAAAGACATAAAAAAGGCTAAGCAGAAATTAAAATTGTGTAGCACTTTCAAGAGAAAATCGTAATCGTGGCTGGAAAATAATTTATTCTCACCTGTTTCAATCATTCTCCTTCGTTTATCAAGGAGTTATTTCTATGTCCTCCATCATCCTTCTCTTATGGTAGAAAGATATGACATAACCTTCAAAGAAGACACACACACACACACACACACACACACAATGTAGAGCAGAAGAGATTCAGTACTGTATCAAAAGGAGCATTACAAAACAAGCAAACAACAAACATAAACCTAGCAAATGGCAGATTTTATTTCCTCCGTGTTTATCTGAAATGTTTTCTCCTTGTCCGGTTCACTTCCATGTCCCGTTGAAGCAGTTTTCATCTGTTGGTATAAGCATCGCAGTAACCAAAGATACAACCTCCCAAATCATATTTATTTTCATACCACTCTGATTCAGTTTTCAGAAATAGATAAAGAAAACCCCCAGTTCTCATCAGAATCAAGGATCTTTTATAATTTTTAATTAAACTTCTTTTAAAAATTTTGTCTTCTCTCCTACCCACCACCACTGTTTTATAAATAAATATCTTATCTGCAGACTTCACAAAAATCTGCAAGCACTGGCCACATTTTCTTGTCTTTATATTTTAAGTCATACATGTCTCGCTATACAATACTACTCTTCACCATAGCCATCTACTAAACAAATCCTAACGATCTTGCAATATCTATATCAAAGTCCACCTCCTCACTGAAATTCTCTGTGGTTCCTCCATACACCAGGTGAAATTCTTCTTTCTTTCACACAATCAGAGCTATATATTTTTAAAAACCTGTTCAATAGCATAGAAAACTTCTTATGTCATTTCATTACTTTTGTTTGTGTTTTAGGCTTTGATGTGTTTCAAGATCAGAGAATATGTTATTCAATTTATATTTTTCCATGACATATGGCATCTAGCGGAAGTCCAAGTGTGTAAGACAGGATCAATTAATATTTTTAAATTAAGTGTATAATTTAAAAATCTTTTACTTTATGAAAAATGGTGTACATATGAAGTATGTACATATAGATTGAAACAGGAGATGAGAATAAGTTATTTTCCAGCTATAATTTTGTCTTGTAAGTGCTACAAAATTTAATTTCTAAGTAACCTTTATTTATGTCTTACATAAATATGTATATATGTCAAGTACTGTCCAAAGCATTAGAAATATGGTAGTGAATGCATACTAAGTATGTACTCTCAGTATTTAAAATCAATGTTTTCCATAAAGCACAATTCTTCTCAAATATTAGAATATGTACATATAAATATTTTTAGTTTGCCCTTCCTCCTTTTTTCTCCGTTACAAAATAATTAAGAAACAGCAGACTGGGCACCGTGGCTCAAGCCTGTAATCCCAGCACTTTGGGAGGCCGAGGCGGGCGGATCACGAGGTCAGGAGATCAAGACCATCCTGGCTAAAATGGTGAAACCCCGTCTCTACTAAAAAAATACAAAAAATTAGCTGGGCGTGGTGGCGGGCGCCTGTAGTCCCAGCTACTCAGGAGGCTGAGCCAGGAGAATGGCGTGAACCCCAGAGGCGGAGCTTGCAGTGAGCTGAGATCGCGCCACTGCACTCCAGCCTGGGCGACAGAGCAAGACTGCTTCTCAAAAAAAGAAGGAAAGAAAAGAAACAGCATATTCATTCTTTATTTTTTGACCAGTCACAAAATGTTTGGTTTAACATCATGAGGAGACTGAGCAACATGCTCTACCCTAAGTATATGTAACTTGATTACTAGTTTATAGAAATGTATGACCAATTATATAGGATTAATTACTGTCTCTGACATGCAAAACTCCCAAGAATAGTAAAGCTGAAAGGAGTAAAGTTCAACCAGGTGAATTTCTAATTGGCATATCAATGATCTACACTTACACACCTTTTGAAACTCTTTGCCGGTTGCAGCTACATTAGTTTCTACAAGGGCATAAAAAACCTCATAGAGTAAGTGGTAAAGATTGCTCAACAATGCAGAAGTTTTAGTTACATTCTTTGTAAAATTTCTTCTTATATTCAAATTTCCTCTAGGAAGAAAAGCTTTATTGAACCCGGCACAGCCATCACAGCGTTTTGCTCTTTGCACAGTATGCTCTTTCTCAGCAGGTGGAAAAGATTGTGCGTTGTCTAGTAGGGGGTGTTAATTTCAGAAGTTTTTCATATTTACCACAGTAACTAAAAGAAAAAAAGTCCTTTCTTTTTCTATAGGCAGGGTCTAATCTCAGAGCTCTGTGATGTGAAGAAACAGAGGGTGGTAGAGTAGGCTGAATGGACTTTAGCACTATGTATCTTTTCACACAAATGCGGAGGACAATTATTCCCTCAGGTTATAAACTCTTTGTATTTTCACTTTCATTGATTCATCAGTAGTTGCTCAAATCAAAAGCAGGATATCTGCCTGCCTGTATGGTTTTGAAGCTATACATCCTCTACTTCCATTATGCCCTTTAAACAAAGTTATTCTCTAAAGAGCTCTTTCCTTTAAAAGATGTGAACAAAATTTAACTTAATATCCCGTAGTAGAATGGAACTACAGTTAGTGCAATCATATTATATTTTCTCTGGTGCATTTGATATATTCTAAGATTTTTTTTGTATTTATCAATCACAATGTGTAATAGTACATTACATGAATAATAGGCATAAGTTTTTCGATATCATTATTTGTTAACTATTAAGTGTGACATAGGGAAAGGAGTGGTGGCTGGGTCTACATTTCCAATGGCAAATCTTCAAAGTTTTCTGACTGTAACTTTTGGCTGAAGTAACTATTTGTTTATCAATAAGTTTGTAAAAGTAAATTTGTGCATAACTTGGATTATAAAGGATAACTCTAAACATTTCTTGCTAAGATCAATTCTAAGCAATTTTAGATATTAAGTCATTAATAGAAATCATAGAATGTAGGTGCTGTCATCAATGCCATTATCCTTTACATAAAGAATGTACAGAATTTTAAAATAATTTGCCCAAAATTTATACAGATGTCAGTGATAGCACTTGAGACACAAACCTAGTTAGTCTGGCTCTAGAGCGTGTGCTCTTAGGTACTGCCCTCTACTGAGTAGGTATATTTGCCTATTATTATGCCATTTAGCTATATGGTTAAGATAACCCTTTTCTGTTATTTTTAGCAATGCCTCTGTATTGAATTACCATAAACTGATCAGTTTCACTTACTGGCAGATCAGAATTCTATAACCTGGCTCTATGAAACAAAGAAGTCCTAGAATTGGAATCAACTAGATTTTTAGATGCATATAGTCAACTATAGGCTAAACATTTATAGAATGGATTATTACGAGATAGCTTTATATAGAAAATCAAATAATTTGCCAGGAATAATATGGCAAAATATTATGATATATAGACAGGTGCATATGAAGCCATATATTAGATTACTTGAATCTAATATTGTATAATCTCTTTTCCTTTAATCTATTTTGAGATGAGACTCTGCTATTAATCAAAATGATTCTAATATATTCATGTATATTTGTGTAGCATATATTTGTTTGACAATGTTCTTATTGAAATAAATTTCCTTCCATAGTTTCTTAATTGATAATATATTATCAGGAAGGCCAAGGAGTAGAAATAATAAACTCAACAAGTAGAATAATCTCCATTAATTTTTTTTTTTAATTTATTGTTTAAACTTAGGAAATGACTGTGCAGCAGGAGATTCTTTTTGTTGTTGCTGGGAAACAGTCATTTGTGATTATTTCAAGGCATTGCCACCTGGAGTAGAAAACACCTTTCTGTGCCAAGGTGCCAGATTAGACAGATAACATAACTTTAAGACCAAACATCTGCTGAAACAATGTAGAGTGGGCTATGAATTCCTCTTGGCTACATTTTTTAACAGCATGTGTTTCAAAATTTCAGGTGCCAATTAGTCCATAAAATATTTATTGAGTCTCTAATACATTCAGAACACTGTCATAGTCACTGTAGGCAAACAAAAAGTAATAGTTTATAATCTACCTACTTCTCTACAGAGTTATTGATCATCTAAGGCCAGAAATAGTTCTGAACATAGAACAGATGTGACCTTGTCTCAGAGGAATGTACAGAATGGCACTTCTGAATCAGAAGCTGAATGAAGTGCAGAATTAGAGACTACCTGGTCTAACATTCCACCCAAGGCAGTTGTTCCTTTTACAACATGTTATCATCTAAGTTTTGCTTGAAAAAATTCAATTCTATCTATTATCTATCTATCTATCTATCTATCTATCTATCTATCTATCTATCTATCTATCTATCTATCATCTCTATCTAGGAGGCAACCACTTCCTCTTTTGTGGAGTCCCAATTACAAATCATTTACACCATTTTCCTCATTGTTGAATTCATAGCACATCTCTTCAAAAATTTCATGATCACCCCCTTAAAAATGTGCCATTCACCTGTTCTCTAAGTTTAGCTCTCTAATTTCTTCATATAATCATATAGCTTTATTTTCATTTAACTCTCTTTAAGCCTTTAATCCACTGCTTGACCTATTCAATACATATTCTGTCCATTTTCAAACAATTACCTCTCTAGCTTCTTTATTTTTATTGAGTCAAAATGAAAGATTTATTAGTCAACAAGGTCTTGTTTCTTCCCTTCCCCAAGATATATGTTCTGGATGATGTTTATTTACATGAACAAAAATAAAAATAAAAAGACTTGGGGGCACACTCAAAAGTTTTATTCAATTCTCACAGGAGGGAATCAGAGCCACTGAAAAGTTTTAAAATAACTTAAAGCCAAATAATCCTTTTGCCTTAGCAAAGTTGGGTGGATAGAGTGAAGTTAGGCCTGAAAGAAAAGTACCTGAACTAACAAGATGCAATGACCAAAATTTGACTAAGTTGTGATGGAAGTAGTTGTGATTTGAGGTGCTACATGAAGAAAAGGGCAGAGACTAGAGTGTGGATGGGTAAGACATAGTTATGTTAACTAAAAAAGTAATTCAGTTAATGTAATTCAGTATATTTCCCGCATCTTGGCTTACGTATTAAACTACAGTGCAGGAGGATAGGATAACCTCCCATCACAATGAGACCAGGAACAGTCTCAAAGAATTAAACATTTTGCCTAGATGGTGTAACAGGTTGTTTCTCTCTAATCTGCCATGAAAAACAAAGAATGACAAAGTTCTTGAAAATTGAAGCATTGTCCGAATGAGCAATTGCTTTCTGATGCAGTTTGTCATTGCCCTGCAGAGACATGGTATGCTGATGTGGTTTGGATCTGCGTCCCCACCCAAATCTCATGTTGAAATGTAATCCCCAATATTCCAAGCGGGTCCTGGTGGGAGGTGATTGGATCATGGGACAGGTTTTCTCCTTGGTACTGGGTTGTCACAGTGAGTGAGTTTTCATGAGATCTAGTTGTTTAAACATATGCAGCACCTCTCCAAACTTTCTCTCTTACTCTTGCTCTGGCCATGTGAAGTGGCAGCTTCCCTCTTCACTTTCTGCCATGATTTGATTGTAAGTTTCCTGAGGCCTCCCTAGAAACTGAGCATATGCTGCCATGCTTGCTGCACAGTCTGCAGAGTTGTGAGCCAATTAAAACTGTTTTCTTTAAAATGTATCCAGTCTCAGGTTTTCTTTACAGCAGTATGAGAAAGAACTAATACAGTATGCTAAAGGAAAAAAAAAAATGAGGCTGAGGTTTATCATTTCTGTTCTTCTCTGTTGAAATGTTTAACATCTTTTAATGTGATTTTTATAGACCTATAGTTTCAGCAAAATTTCAAATTATTTACCTTTATTGCATTGAATTCTATACCTTTGTATTTTAACATTTAAATGTGGTGTTTTAAATTCTAAGATTGCAAAATGTATTATTTTATTATGAAGTTGTAATGATTAATATGTTTTTCCTATTTTCAGCATGCTTTACCTTTTGGTAAGTTTTATGCAAGCTAAGCTAACAAAATAATTTGTCCTTCACGCAATAAGGCCCTAGTTCTCTTTACCACTTTATAGATAAAATCAATCACACTTTTGGTGTTAAACCACAGTTTGGGTCATTGAAATTAATAACCTTTGTTAAAAGTTGTCATGACATAGATTTCTAGTTCAGCATATCTTGATGTATTTTTCAACTTTAAAAAGGAATAAAAATATTGTTTATCATAAAAGCCCCTTGAATTTCTTATAGTTTTATTCTACTTAAGAGTAACAGGAAAGAAGCTCTTGATATACAATAATATAATATTTGGATCTGAATGCTTATCTGGATGTCTGATACTGCTCTTTTTATTCTTTCTGAATATCATGTTTGCTTAAAAAAAAAAGACAGACACACCCATTTAATCTTTCATATTGGCCACAGTAATAACCTCCTGTTAAATATTTCATATTGTATTAATAAAGAATATAAGACATTACGCAAAGCTTGGCACAAACTTGTTTCAGGAGAGCATCTGCTTAAAAATAAGACATTTGAGAGCCTGGAATTTAGCACATAGCAGCGCTCCTAAGAAGACAAACCAGACAATTTGTGTCTTCAGTGATGTTATTGTGGGCTTCCATAATGATATTCTGCTCTTATCTTTATAGTGAAACTGTGTCTCAGCTACTGTATGCTCCTTGAGTGATGTGGCCAAGTTTCCCGCAAGCCTGTCCTAAGGCCACTGGTCCAGTGAAAGCTGGTTAATAAATTAATAAAGAATTTCTCTTACGCAGTCTCAGAACATCAAAATGAAACCAACTTTTAATGTTTATTAAGTACTCCCATAACAGGTCTTACACAATGTTTATATTATAGTGAACAGAACTTAAATGGGAAAATTATTTACTGGATAAATATGATTTTTCACTGAAACAAAAATTAATAGTATCTGAAATACCACACGTCCATAATGACATCACTTTTACCTGGAGATCCAACTACTATTTGATGATGATTCTTCATTATTTAGAAACGTCAAAGTTAATAATTTGAGTGTTTGTTTTAAAATTTAAAAAACATAAACATTCTTAAGTAGGCCACAGTTGTCTTCTTCTATGAATCCTTTCTCCCTTTTACTGGTTCTCTTTCTTAGAGAAACTATTCATTCTAAGCAAAGTTAGGTTTCACTCACTCTTCTGGTACAATATCCTTCTTCTATCTGTAAAAATATAAAAATAAAGTTAACTTTTTGCTTAAAGATATTGAGTGTGGATACAGTCTAAATATTTAATGTAGTTTTTTTATGAAATTAAGAAATCTTATAATAAAGAATACAAACAATATCACATGAAAGAATATAATAAAATAAAATGTATTGGCATAAAGAAAAAATGTTAAATATGAAAACAGCCAATACTAGAACTAGAATTTACAAAGATGGTGTGCTGAAATTTTAAATTTTTAAAAACAGATGTAATGACTTTAATACGTATTGAAGTTGAACCAGATTTCTAGATGGTGTGCCCCTGGAAGAAGAGTATACTTCTTCAGGGATCTCCAGATGATGGGTAACACAGCTCCATCTCTTGAAAGTTTAAGATATAGATATAGATAAAAGGTAAAATGTAGGCAAATTTCTGAAAGTAAAGTAATAATAAGGAAGTATTGCTTTTATGTTCAATAAGGTTGACTTCAGGACACTGATTCTATTATTATTTTCTTCAGTGTATCCAAAATTACCTCACAAAGCATGTGGCATGTGACCAGTTAGAGCTGGGTTCAAATTAAGCCCTGTTTCTCACTAAAAGTGAAATTTCAGCTCTCAGACATTCAATTTTCTTACCTGTAAAGAGAAAAATAAAGTATTTAAAGAGTAATACCCTTTAAAGATTTGTTTTCAAAGCATACTATTTATACAAGAGTAGGTGGTATTTATGTGTTGCGACTTTATAGTGCTTCACAGATTTCAACATATTCTTTCTGTCCATCAGATTAGTCTCATATATTAAAAAATGATGACATCTTATGATATGGTATACACACTCAGCATTATTTCCATTTATCTCCATTTAAATATGTTAAAATAGAATATATTTATCCATAGTCAAAGACCAAAATAGTAATGGTATTTTATCAAAATTTTAAAATTTATCAACTCCTCACAGCTTTTGATAAAATGCCTTTCACAGCCTAAACTTCTTGGAAATAGATAACATTGATGTTAATATGAAGAAAAAGTATTCTGCAGTTTTCAGCATTTTTTCTTCTACAGAGGAAGTGAATAAAATTAGCAATCTCAACAAAATACTAAACTAGATTAATTAAACCCGATGTTTGCCATTAATGAATATTTGGTTGAGTAAACCATGTGTTTAATAATCCTAGAATTTAAAGAAGCAGATTTCTATTTCAGTATATATTGAATTCATAACTTTTAATAAAGGTTATCAATTTCAATGGCCCCAAATGAGGTTTAACCCTAAAAGGGTCATGGATTTTATCTATAAAGTGATAAAGAGAATTAGGACCTTATTATGTGAAAGACAATATATTTTGTTAGCTTAGATTGGATAAATACTCAGTAAAATTATTGTGAACCTGAAGAAAAAAATAATGAGGATTATTTCCTACAACACTCTATTCTAGGAATTAGGTTCATGCAAACAATCAAAGATCAGTTCACAAATAAAAATAATATTATGGTCCAAAGCAAGAAGGGGAAAGAAAAAAAACATAACAAATGACTATGTGTTGTAGGTACTAGAGAATGAGAAGTATTTCCCAAGGCTGAGAACTTTGAGGCCTGGCATGATGATAGATGTAAAAACAAATAAATTAATTAATTAAGATATAAGTTGGTCAACTGCTCTTTTAAATGGGACCAAATAATGAAAAATATATTATTTGTTTCTGGGTTAGGGGGAATGAGCTAAATTAAATCTAACAAGAAAAAAAAATAAAATAAATAAACAGGTCTCAAAACCAAAACAAAAAGAAATTCCAGACGAGAAAACCAAGTGAAAGCAAACCTCTTAAAATTTTAGGTAGACAATCAATATTAAGATATAATTTGGATCCACCCCTTAAAGACTAGGAAAGCTTGGTGCAAAAGAAATTGTAGTTTTTGCTGAAAGTAATGGTGAAAATCGCAAATACTTTTGCACCAACCTAGTATATTTCATAGTACATCATTAGGTTTGAAAATAATACCAGAAAGAGATTAAATAGACCAGCATAGTTTAATTCAAACAATAGCAAAAGGGTTTCAATATGACAGTGAAATTGGTGGTGCTAGAAGTTATTATCTACAAGAAAAGGGACATGTCATGTAATATTTTGAAATTATTTAAATAAAAGAATATCCAAATAAGTGAGGCCCGTTAAGTGATGCTAGGCAAGAAAACATATACAGATGAATTCCAAGCAGATATAGGTATTAGACCAATCAAAAGTTACATTCTAGGTGATTGTACAACACAGGAGGTGAGCTGGGATGATAAATACTTCTCTGCAGACCCGCAAAGTATTGGCTTGAATGGCCCCCTATAAAGAAACCATACAAAACGGAATCAAAAGTAGATGCTAGAAGTTAAAATGTCTAGTTCTAAAAGCAAAGAGAAAGGAAAAGGAATACTGACCCTCTGAAACTGGTAGTCTTGCACACAATGGAACAGGAAATGGGCTAACATCTCAATTAGCTAATTATTATTTTTTAATTTGCCCAAGCCAGTCTTAAAGAAGAAAGGAAACAACATAGGAAAATGGAAAACCTTGCTGAAGAAAAGCATATAACAAAAAATATATATATATTCCTGCTGTCATTGAGGTAACACAGATCCCTCAAAGCTGAAACATTGAAGTCTCTGGAAAGGTAAGAGTTAGGAGTAGCTACACTTCAGAGGTATCTCTCTGCCTTAGACACCAAGCTGTGTGGGCATCGAAGCTCAAAGCAGTTTTAGATTACGTCAGAAATCTTTAAGGAATGAATCTTCACCTGAAGTGAATTAGGGCTAGAATAAATCTTTCTACTGGATGTGAGAGTCCTGGGACAAAAATTTACAGTGATCAGCGCTTTAAAAGACTCAAGGATTTGGCTGAAAACCAGAAAATTCAAAGAGACTAGGAAAAAAATATGGGGCTGTGAATGAAAACATCTAATTTATCCACTGTGGACTTGTAAATTGGTATAGACATAAAAATATTTCGGAAATTCCTCAAAAACTAAAAATAGAACTACCATATGATCCGGCAGTCCCACTACTGGATACATATATATCTAATGCAAGTTAAATTAGTATCTTAAAAAGATATCTTCACTCACATGTTCATTGCAGCATTGATCATCATAGTCAAGAAATAGTATCAAGTGTCCATGGATAAAGAAAACGTGAGACACACACACACACAGGCAAACACACACACACACACACACACAAGAAAAGTATTCCACCTTAAAAAGGATGAAATCCTGCCATTTGTAAAAACATGGATGAGCCTAGAGAATATTATGCTATTTGAAATAAGCCAGACACAGAAAGACAGATACTGCATGATTTTACTTATATGTGGAATCTAAAAAAGTTGAATGCATAGAAACAGTATAGAATGATGCTTGTCAGGGGCTGGGAAGTGGGAGAAATATGGAGATTTTGGTTGTACAAACTGAAAGTTTGTACTTTCAGTTGTATGATTAAACATTCTGGAAACTTAATGTATACCATGGTGACTCTAGTTAATAATACTATATTGTGTATTT
>NW_012115032.1:2170757-2172497 GCF_000951035.1 Colobus angolensis palliatus | reverse complement strand
TTGTGGTCCTGAAGTTAACTACTGTTCTTTTTTTGTTTTTGTTTTTGTTTTCAGCTGCATTTCAGAGTCTTCTTCAGCAAAAGGTAAGCACTCCACCAATTTTCTCAGGAAAAGATCCAAAAGAGCAGGGGCTGATATATTAGGAGTCTTTAAAAGAAGGAAATAGTACTACTTTAGGCTGGTGCGAAAGTAATTGCGGTAATGGCAAAAACCACAATAACTTTTGCACCAACCTAATACTATCTCCTTCCTGAAAAGCAGGAGCCACCAGCCTAGAAATTAAGCTCAATAGAATATGAAGACAATTTCAGAAAATCTAAAGAGAAGGGAAAAAATTAGTTTACTTAGATTTATTGACTCAAATGTCATTCTCCTCTGGCAACACCCTCACTGACACAGCCAGAAACAACACTTTATCAGCCATCTAGGCATCCCTCAATCCGGTCAAGTTAACAACTAATATTAACCATCATACCAATGAACCAAACTGGGTTCAAATCCCATATTGACCATAAGATAGCTGGGTAACCTTCGGTAATTTTCTTAATCTCTTTACTCCAGTTTTTTCATCTTAAAAAATAAAGAAGTAATGATACTATTTACTTCAGAAGTTGTTGTGAGGATTGAGTTGAAAACATATCAGATGCTCAGAAAAATGCCTGACAGATAAATAAACTGAATTGAATGTATTATTATCATTATGATTTTTCTTGCTGATTTTACCTTAAGTTTCTTTACATATTCATGTACTGTATTTCTCTTAGTTTATACAAGCGACTTTTTGCTATTTGGGGTTTTGGCACATTTTGCTAAGACAAACTTTATCATCCTGCTAAGGTATCGTTAACATTAATACATTAATTAACTCATAAGTTTTTTTTTTAAGTTTCTCTTTTGTCTAATTTATAAGACATTGTCTACCCTCACAGATCTTATCATCAAGCAAGAACGATGGCTAGTAATTTGCAAGTTGTTGGAGACAGAAATTTGAATAACATAGATTATAAGGTAGATGCAGAAGGGAAAGTTTAGTTAGCAGTCAAATGTCTGGAATCTTCTTTTTTCAATTTCACTCTTTTTAGAACAAATTTCAAAAGTCATTATTGCCTAAGTATTTTATGTAAAAAATTATTAAATATGATCATTTAAAACTTAGATTTTGATGAAATTCTCATTATTCAGTTTAACAAGGATGTACTCTACTAAAAATACTATTTTCCTCTGATCTTTTTCTTGATTCCAAAATTGTCACTGGTCAGCATACATGTGTTGAATGAATAAATGGTTATTTCACTTGTCTCATTAGCATTGTGAAGTCTATATTGAAAACAGTAATTAACTTCATTCACAGTGTTACAATGAATCTAACTAAACCAATTTTTCTCATTGCAATTATAGGCCCCAGGGTACACAGGACACTCCTTTGGTACTGCCCATATGCTGAGGAACAAACTGTTCATTTTTTTTTTTCCTTTACCATTCTGGTAGAGATAAAGAACTTAGAAGTGGGCCTGTGGGGGACAATATAACCACTCATCTGAAGTGGTTATTGTGTGATGCACACATAGAATTTATCTTTATTGCAAAAGTATCTACTACATTTGCAGTATTATAATAAAATATTAAAGAGCATACTTTAGTAGCACCACACTATTTATTTTGTGTAATTAGGATTACATGGAAATCTTATAATGCACATGTTATATATTTTCTTAGAAATATTTTAAAGATTTTTTTTTT
>NW_012115032.1:2123175-2168622 GCF_000951035.1 Colobus angolensis palliatus | reverse complement strand
TAATTTATTTTATATACATTATTTATTATTTCATACACATTATATACAGTATATCAAAGCTACTTCTAATGAATGAATGCTTAAAAGTTATTCAAATATATCATTTATACAACACTATGAATATTGACCTGAACTAATAAATACTTCTATAACCACAATTTCTTTTTTTCTTCTAAATTTTAAATATTATTCCCTCATAAAATATATTATGTACTTTTATTATTTACTGGAGTAGATTGAATATTGATCTCAATTCTTCACTCCTCATACCTGTACCATCTCTTCATCATGGGAAAAGTGTATTTTCCCACCCTTTGACTTTGGGCTTGGCTACATGACCTGTTTTGATAATTGGATATTAATGGACATGAAGTGAACAGGTATTTGAATAGAGACTAGATGGTGTAACTTGCCTTCCTGAACTCCAGGAATCTAGCATACATACCCATAAAGCAGAAAAGAGTTTACCAAATATGGAGTACACTCCCAAGTCTTTTTTGGTTTAAGGCCAACTAATTACTGAGGATACAGTCAGCCATCAGCACAGCAGACTAAGCTATATGCATTTATTTCTAAAGTAAATTCATAATTTTTAGAATCACTTCCGAAGTAGTTTGAGTCTCTAACCCTTTGTGGCACTGCATATTCCTGCTACTAATGAGTAGATTTAAAATAAGTAATCATAGTTTCACAGTGATTGATTATAAAGATGTGGAAATAGAACTTGAGTAACTTTACTTCTGTCATTTTAAATGATATCTCAGAGCTTGTATTTAAGAAGAAATTTTTTAATAATTAAAATGCAAATATGGGAGCAGTAAATTTTCGCTTTGCAAATGAACATTTTAGATCTACTATGAAATATTTTATTGAATTTTAATAATATCTTTAAATTGTCGGCACATTATTCTTTTAAAAATATTGCTTAAAACCAAAGGCAAATAAATAGAATAATGGTATTACTGATTAATACGTGATTATCTCGTGATTATTTCTAAAAATTATTTTATAATTTAAGGGAAAGAAGGTATTAATAAAGAATCTGTTGGAGATGTCAAACACAGCAATTAAGTTTGTGAGGAAAAGATGTCTTTGCATAGAGCTCCTTCAATCAGGAGTACAAAATAAGGCAGAAGTATTGACCCAACTGTAGCTGGAGCCAGTCTGAGCCAAACCACAGCTTGAACCTGAAGGACTGTTAATTGACTCACCAGTGACTGTAGGAATAAAAGCTTACTGTTACAGGCCATGAGTGTTGTGGCTGTGCGTTATTTAGAATTATTGTGGCAATAGTATACTGAGATACGTACTCTCTTTTGAGACTTTCAGTTATTTACTGCTCAAATTGTTTTATCCACTATTTCACCTTACACAATGTCTCAATCACAGAAAGGTCGCAGTGATTATCTGTTGATTGATTGATACACAGCTTTAGACTCAAGGAATTTACAATCACACTGAAGAGGAAAAAAACTCACCTAAAAAGTTGTAACAACGTAGGACGTTATGTGATTGTGCAAGCACTATGCACATGATGAATCCTAGAGGAGTTTGGAAGAGGAAAGAAGACAGTGTTGTTGGTGACGTGGGTGGCATAAAATATAGTGGAATTGGTAGAGTCTGTTGAAAAATCGTATTTTGGATTGTATTTAAATAACTTAATGAATTAATCATGTGTAGTGAATGAGAGATAATGAAGTGCATAACAAGGGCATAATTGAGCATGACATTTTCAGGCATAAGTGTGTAAGGAAAGGCTGTTTTCAGAAAAGCCTGTATTAGATTCAAGTCTTGCCCCTTGCCCACATGTATAATTAAAGGGACGTTACTTAACATTTCAGTGACTATATTTTCTTCTCTGTGGGCTAAATAATACATTATTTACCATAATAATACATTATTTACCCTAATACTAATACATTATTAGTAGGGTTATTTTGAGGATCAGGTGTGATTTATTACAAACTGACAAGCATATTGTGTACATATGTATATATATTTATATATATACCATTATATATCATATATATACATATATATACCACTCGCTTAATTTTTTTTCATTTCCCTAAACTCTTCTTTTTTGTTTATTTTTCCAAGCTCAAATCATACCTACATTTGGAATATTCAGCTTAAGTGTGAAATGATATAACTGAGAGAAATAGAGCCATAAAACAGGGGGATCTGTAATTGGAATGAAATCCCAGTATCCTTTTGTTAAATCTGGTGAATTTAGCCAAAAACTTTCAGCTAAATGGTCATATGAATAGAGCTAGAGTCCATGCCTTTCTAGGTATTCTTCAGTGTGAATGAATCAGGATGCATAATTATTGGCAAAAAATGAGAAAGTCCTCTGTGATTTGTAAATATTGCTTCTTCAGTAGCTCTGCAATCTAAAATACAACGGAGCAAAGGCAGTACTAGAGAGTTAATAAATTAGTCAGCAGATGTGAGCACACCCACCCATGCACACGCGCGCGCACGCGCGCACACACACACACAGCATCTTATTACAAGCTTTTCTGAATTTTAAAGAATTAGTCCTGAGATACATAGCTTCAGTGTTGCACTAAGAAAGATCCTGTTGCATAGTCTTTTGTTATGGACACACTTATTACATGATTCCTAGGTCAAGAACAAACGCCTTGATGGAAGATGCTTTCTGTTCTCGTATTTTTATTGCTCTGATTGTTCTTGTTTTTTGCATCTCTATAAAATATTTTATTGATAAAGTCCTTTATAATAAAAATAATATTCAAAAGAGCAAAGTATTTAACTTGCATCTCACAGAAGCATTAATTTTGTTTGGAGGATCCTCAATTCAGAAATAATGGTGTTAATTAGCACAGTTCAAAAGGTGAAAGCATGGACATAATTATGAATGCATTACATGAAACTAAAAGATAGCTAATAAAAATCACTTTATTTAGATTATTTCTCACATTTTTAAGGCCTTCACCTTCTGTTGTGTTGGTAGAATCAAGGAAGGTCAATTTTGAGACCCACTGGGAACTTCAGTGGGCCAATGGGGATGAAGAAGCCAAAAAAAAAAAAGGATTTGGGGAAGGTGTTAACTTTGAGTAACCTGTAGATTGTCCCCTCTCAGAGTTACAATCATCGGTGCACTCTTAAGTTTTCAAGGGGAAATAGCAACTTAAACTTAATCAAATTAATCTTAATATTAAACGGGCTCAGAGACATTATAAGGCAGAGCAGCAGCATACATTCAGCTACTGAGTAATATTCAAAGTTAAACGCACAGTCAACATCTTTTCAGATTATGAAATATGATTCCTTTTCTACTGGGAAGTAGAAAAATAGAAAAGGTGTAGGCATCTGGTAGGAAGGTGAAATTAAGGAATTTTTTAGCCAAGATGTCCTGTATTTTAAAGACTGAAAAGATTCCGTGAGAGCCAAGGTTTATGAAGTTTTTTTTGGTGGAAAATAAAGTTGCTCTCTCTCCCTGTACCTTAGAATCATCTCTGTGACCCCAGTAAAGCAGGCTAAGTTTAAGATTACAGTTTCAGTTTCAACCGGGAATTACAGTTTGAATTAGACCAAAAACACAGTAAACATAGTTGGGAAAAAACAAAGCCTAAAGCATAATGTATACACACTACCAGGGCTTGCCTGAATCTACACTGGATCCTTCAGTGAACACACATTCCAGGCTGCAACCATTCAGAGGGTGGAGGCTTGTAATATGCAAATGGGATTGTTTCTATATTGGCCCAAATGAGAACATACATGAGTGGATGAGTAAGTCTGTAGAAAAAAATTAAATACTAGTATCAACATCATGTGGGATTTTGGGTCATCTGAAAAATTAAAACAAAAGCACCAAATAAAATAAAGATTATAATGCAAAAACTACATGCAGAAAACGATACATTTATTATATGTCACTTCTGTTTTACAGGAGGAAGGAAATATATTCTCAATGTTAAAATGCTGTTTTAAATGTATTCAGCTTTTGCTTCTTTATTTAAGAATGTTATGAATAAACATTTACATCTTATCTCAAGGACTTAACTATCATATAAGAATGCTATCTGAGTCTACTTAGTGCCTTCCAGGGTATCTCCATGTCTACTCGTGAGTTTGCAGGCAGTAATAAGTCTCAATGCTACATTCTAGCTCCCTGAAAAAGTTTTTTGTGGTTTTTGCTTTTTGTTTTGTTGTTTGCTTGTTTTCTAGGCTCTACCTTCTTCTCTATTCTCCGAATCCAATTTGTTCTGTTCTGCTATCTTCATTTTTTTCCCCCCGCTGCTTGGTTTTCATTTTTTTCTCCTTATATGCAACTTCACTTGAATTATTTACTTGACTCTTAATTTGTCTGATTGTGTCTTTGGGCTTTGATGATATACAAACTGAGAACTTCTGAAATCTTGCCCCATTGCCAGACCTAGGATCTTCAATTCCCCATCCTCATATAGGATTATTTGCATCCATGCCCTTATTTATCTAGGAGGGAAGTTTAGACCTAAAACTCACCTTACTTAGGAAGAATTAGACAAAAATGATTGAGGATATACGTTGATTTTATTTTTTTGAAGACTCTAAAATCAATTAATGGAATTAAAGGCAAAACTTTTCTAAGTTACTACAGTAGGCAGAAAGCTTTCTAAAGACAAGAATTTCGCTTGTCCATCAGCCCCTGATACAAAGCCCAGCACATAGGTACACATAAGGCAGAGTTTACTGGGTACTGTAGTTGACTTATCTCCTGACTTACTGACTGACATTATGAACGAATGAAACCAAATATCTTCTGAAGTATCTTAGACAATATGTGTGAAATATTGAGGTCAGAGTGGGTGATAAGCATGATAGTTTAGTGACAACGATATATACCTCATTAAAGGTAAACTTCTCAATATGACTATTTAGAGATACAACATTTAAAGAGGTAGTTAAGGTTAAGTGAAGTAATAGCAAGGAGGCCCTAATGCAATATGACTGGTGTCTTTAGAAGAAAGGGGAAGGACACCATGAATGTATGCACAGAGAAAAGGATAAGTAAAGGAAACAGTAAGAAGGTCATCTCCAAGCCAAAGAGAGAGACCTCAGGAGAGAACAAACCCGCTGACACCTTAATCTTAAATGCCTAGTGTCCAGGACTGTGAGAAAACATACATATTTTTTATGCCACCTCGTCTGTGGTATGTTGTTGTTATGGTAGCTTCAGCAAACTAAGACACATAGTTATAAAATATTTTTGTTACATGATAATCTGTGTTTAAAAAAATGCTGGCTGGGCATAATGGCTCAAGCCTGTGATCCCAGCACTTTGGGAGGCCAAGGCAGGTGGATCACCTGAGGTCAGGAGTTTGAGATCAGCCTGACCAACATGGAAAACCCCATCTCTACTAAAAATACAAAATTAGTCAGGCATGCTGGTGCATGCCTGTAATCCCAGCTACTCAGGAGGCTGAGGCAGGAGAATCACTTGAACCCGGGTGGCGGAAGTTGCTGTGAGCTAAGATCGCATTACTGCACTCTAGCCTGGGCAACAAGAGTGAAACTCTGTCTCAAAAAAAAAAAAAAAATTATATGTTCTTCTAAAGGATATCTGGAAGTTGTCCTAGTGACAAGTTGTTTCATTGTATTCTTTGAAATATTTTTCTTTTAATAAGAACTTATTTTTTCTAACATGTTAACTTTTATAATACAATCTCATTAGGGATTAGGGCTTAAACATCTGAGTTTTGGGGAACAGTTGAGTTCATAACAATGTGCACTGTTTCATACATATAGTTTTAAAATTAAAATTTAAAAACTATTATATATACCCCTTAATCCTTCTAACAATTTGAGAAATGCTTGTACAGATCAATTAACTGATGATATACTATATAGTCTTGTATTAGCTCTTGTTTTTTCTTTTATTCTTTTACTAATGGATTGTAGTTAAGTCACAAATTGTTTTTAACTTTTCAAACACAATGACTTCACTGTCTGTAATATCTCTAGCCAGCAGATTTCATAAAAATAGTGTTATTGACATGTGTTTAGATAAATATTTGTGGAATTAAAAAAACTTTTTCATTTCCAAATGCCATATATTTATGCAAATCAGTCATCATAAATAAATAAATCAGTGGAGCAAAAATAAAAAATAAAAATAAAAGGCAAATTTCTTCACAGAAGACATGTGAAGTTCAACTCTAACTATTGAACTTTGACTACATTTTACCCTAATTCTCTCCAATATATATATTTCTTGTAGCAATCAACTTCCACAGGCATCTGAAGAATTTCTGAAACAGATGTCAATCTATGTCTTCTGGTATCACCTAAGTTTTGACTATACATTTCTTATAGAAACTTTCATTTTAACCTTTAGCACTTTGAAAACTGGTTTCTAGTCATTGATACTGCTGAGTTTTTAAATCTATTTTCCTTTCTGGAATTTTATCCATGGCATAAGCAGCCTTAGTTTATTACTGACATCATCATTTATTACAAGCGTTCATCCTAACAATCCATTGTCTTTTAATGTCCTTTCTTTTTACTTATTTATTTTGATGGCCTGCCCAGCTCTTTTTGCCTTGCATTCCCAATTTGTTTTTCAGCCAAGCGGCTAGTGCCGAGTAATCAACTATCATCATCCATCACCATCAGCAAGCTGCACACTATTTATTGCATTTCAATGGATGGAACACTTCAGTTTCACATCCCCAATGCCTTTGGCCTCTCTGCCAATAAGTCTTCTATTTTAATACTTCAGAGGCACCAAAACATTGAATGTTTGAATATTCGGCTTCACAAGTAAACAGGGTGCAGCAGGAAAAAATTACCTCTAACTGCATCTCTTCTTCTCCTTTTGGTATATGAGTGCAGTGATGGCCTTTAAGTTCTTCGTCCTTTAGTAGGGAATCACCAACATTGCACTGATGCTAATCTTCTTAGTGTGGAAAATATTGCTTTTTGACAAATGTGCAAAGTTTTACATCTTTCAGGTGAAAGGAACTCTGGAGTCTAATTAATTATTGTGTCTATTTATATACAACAGTTATTTCAAATAGCTGAATCCCAAGTTATTCTCACAATGAGAATATTTTGCTTCTAGAATACAGTTCAGATTGCAAAATAAGCATTAATTATTTTAAATATACTACTTTGTGTTCTTATTTATTTTTGCTGTAAAGAACTGGATATATATTCACTATTACAGTTCCCTTTGACATGGGCAAATTCGGAAAGAAAAAAGAAGCAGATTTTTTAATGTGATAAGCTGGAATACTTACAAATAATAGCATATTAAGCTCAATAAAAAGTTTAATTTTAAATGTCAAAGGTTATCATATTATCTTTATTTTCTTATAATTTCATATGACAAAATAAGTTTAAATATGAATTTAAACATGATTTGCAGATGCCCCTTAGGCTTCCTTATGTATACCCTCAATCACAGGGTAAGTACATAAATTATTGTATGATCCAGAACACTTTAGATACTGGAAAGGTACCAAAAACCATAAAACTTGCATATATTTTTGAAATATTTATTACTTGATTGACTTATTAAATTACTAAGCTATGAAATGGCTCTATTTAAAAATCAAATTTCATTCTGTTATTTGTGACTACATGTGTGAGCCTGCAGGATACTATGCTAAGTGAAATAAGCAAGGCACAGAAAGATAAATACTGTATGATCTCAGTTATATGAGGAATCTAAAAATATTGAACTCAAATAAGTAGAAAGTAGAATGGTGGTTATCAGAGTCTGAGTGGGAAAGGTACATTTTAAATTAACACATCTTGGTAGATCATCACATTTTTCATTGAAACAATATTGTTTATCTAGGAGCTGACATGACTGAGAAGTTCAGATCAAACTATGTAAAATCAAGGATTTTCTAAAGTCTAACTTATTTCAAATAAAAATATTTAAACATTTTATCTAAAATATTTAAGTAAATCTATATGTATACTATCACAATTTAGAGTACTTTTCTTTGACAAATATTTTTTATGAATAAAAGTCTCCAAAATATTGTCTTTAGGACACATTTAATGTTATATCAAATTTATGCCTAAATTAGATACTGGAAAATTAGATACCTAAATTTGGTATAACATTAAATGTATCATAAAGACAACTTTTTGTGATTTAGGCCAAATCAGGCCTTATTAATTTATTAGCTTTGGGTAGAGAATATAAATATAACAGAATATATGTGCTCTATCAAAATATTCTAACCTCAATTTGAAATTTTTCATACAGCATTTATAGGCCAGGCGCAATGGCTCATGCCTACAATCTCAACACTTTGAGAGGCTAAGGCAGGAGAATCACTTGAGGACAGAGATCCAGATCAGTCTGGGCAACATAGCAAGACTCCATCTCTCTTAAATTAAGAAAAAAAAAAGAAAGCATTTCTAGAACTGCATGATTTAATAGTTTAATTTTGAGCATCCCTAGTTTTATTTGTTGAGTTCTCTTTTAATTTTATAGAGATATGTTGAAATTTTTTATTTTTAAATTTTGTCTCTGTTATTTTCTAAGAGTTTTAACAACTATCAATTTGATATTCATTTGCTAAAATGTTTTGATTAAATATTTTAAACTTATTTAGAAACAAATATACCTACAATTTAGATTTAAAAATTACAAGAAGTTTCAGTATCTCACTGAAGTTTGATCTATCAAGGTTAACATTTTTGGAGAGTAAACATTTCTAAAATCGAATTTGTGATAAGCAGAAGACAGACAAAGCATAGGATGCCAGGCTGAAGTCTATTTAGTTTTAGAAATCAGCTGTTCACAAAAATATTACATTTTAGGCACATTATGTAATAAAAAGTATGCAAAGTTTTATATTTTATTTTGTTACTAGTTACAGCTTATTTTGATGTAGTTATAAATTGTGTCTGCACAATAATAAGTCAGTGAATGGAGTCAGTGAATTAACTATTGCTATTTAATTTGAAATAAAAATTACAATGAAATTAATTTAGAAGAACCATCTTATGATGTAAACAAAAAGTTTTTATTTACCAAATGATATAAAAATACAGTTTTGCAGTGGCCCAATTAAATAGCTAACCCAGATACAGTTTTAATAAAACAATATCACTTTATAAAAAATGCTGATTATTTCATTGAATTTATGCCTTCTAATTTTCATATATTCAATGATATAACCAAACCTCATGATATAGACCAATGTTTAAAAAATGTAAATTTTACATCCATCAGCCATCTTAAGAAATAGAGACTCAGCACTTTCACCTTTTAGTCCTTTGCTTATGAAAAGGTTCATAAGCAAATGATTAATGATTAAAAAGAGATTACCTCTGGTTTCAGCTCCAGCATGTAAGGAACTTGGAAGTCATCACTCTGTTCTTTAGAAGAAAAATTAAGACAACTTGTAAATCAGTGCTCATCAGAAAACTATAGTTGCAGGGCAAATCACCACACCAAATCCGGGAGTCTGGTTAATCCATAGAGACACAAGTAAGACCTGTTCATGTGGAGCAGAAGCCACTGAAGTCATAAACTGGTAGAAACACTTAAATAGTTGACAATTTTAATAAGTTGCTGGAGAATAATGCTAATAAACTAGTGTACTAGTCTGTTCTCATACTGCTATAAAAAAATACGTGAGACTGGGTAATTTATAAAGGAAAGAGTTTTAATTGACTCACAGTTCTGCATGGCTGAGGAAGCTTCAGGAAACTTACAATAATGGTAGAAGATGAAGCAGGCACATCTTACATGGTGGCAGGTGAGAGAGTGTGTAGGGGAGCACAGGAAAAACTGCCATTTATAAAACCATCAGCTATCCTCAGAATTCACTCACTATCATGAGAACAACATAGGGGAAAACACCCCCATAATCCAATCACTTCCTTCCCTCAACACATGGGGATTACAGGTCCCTCCCTGGACATGTGGGAATTATAATTTGAGATGAGATTTGGGTGGGTACACAGAGCCAGCCCATATCAACTAGCATGAGTGTTGTTGCATGTGTTTCCTTGTTTTGTCCTCTGAGAAGACCTAGAAAAAATGAACTTGCAAAGCAATGAACATACCTAGCATCTGTATTTTGCTTTCTCCTACCATTTTCCAATATAAGGAATCAGAACCTTTTTGAGAATGTCTGATTACATTACTGGGCTAGGAAATATACAGAAGAAGTCTGAGGCATCCTGTGGTATCAGAAAGTGAAAAAACATTCTAAATTAAATGCAATGGTGGGGATACATCACAGGAATAAAAAGAGCTTCCACTGGCAAAGATACAACAATCTGAGCAACTAATGAAACAATGTAGTGTTGAATTATAACCCAGTGTATAAACAGAATATGCATGAGGCCATAAGTACATAAATAAATAATTGAATAAAGAACTAAATGGGGGTGGGATAGACAAATCTCTAATATAAGAGAATTCCCAAACATGATGTAGATACCCTGTCCACAAGGTAATGGAACATAACTTTTCATGCCTTAAGTGTGGGCTGTGCACAGTTGCTTCCTTTCAAAGAGGATGATATGAAAAGGGTAAAAGAAGAGAAACTATACAGTGGAAGAGCTGATATGAGCTACATCATGATCACAGTTAACATCAACAGAAATGTCATGTTGACAGTATGTACTCTTGATATGATGTTATAAAAATGCCAATTTACTCTGTAGTCTTTCTCACATGAACTCATAACCCCAATCTAATCATAAGAAAAAAAATCAGACAAATCCTGACTAAGGGTCATTCAACAAAATACCAGTATTCCTCAAAACTGTCAAGGTCACCAACAGGAAAGGATTCTAAGAAACTGTGGCCGCCAAGAGAAGACTAAGGAGACACTATGGCCAAATTTCTTATGACATCCCAAATAAGATCTTGGATCAGAAGAAGGACATTATTCAAAAATTAACAAAATCTGAAATCATCGATTTTGGTTAAAAATAACATATCAACATTTTTGCAACTTTTCTGCGAAAACTAAATATACTCTAAAATAAACATTTATTTCAAAAAGTAAATTTCAGAAACAGTATATCCTCAGCAAACAAAAAAATTAACAGAGTTGAGATATTCACCATGCAGAAATTGATAAAAAGAAGTATAGCAAAAACATTCTGGCCATATATTCTAGAAGAAGATGACTTAGTCTCTATTTCACTCACACTGTCAAGAAATGACCTGGTAGTATATGTATCTTATAGACTCTAGCACATAGTTCAACCATTCCTGTCAGCCACTTGAAGTACAAGCCAGTTGAGTTACGTGCTAGGGTCTACAAGATATAAATGCCACCAGGTCACTTCTTGATAGAGTCAGTTGAAACATAAACGTTTATAAATAGAAACCAATAAACGATGTGAGTGAAACAGACACTAAGCCAAGACTAGATGCTTGAATCAGAAAGCACTAATTTTGACAGTGAGCACTTAACACTGCTGATCTGGATGGGGGTTGTCCAATTACTTTGCCTCTTGAGATTTTCAGGAACGGAGAGATAGACTATCACTACTTCTCTTTTATATTTATTCATGTAATAAAATTTAAAATCTCTGTTGAGAGCACAAGCATCCTACACTCTACCCCATAAGACCATGGCAGAAACTATAACACACATCTACAAATCCCTCTCTGACTTATATTGAACTACTCCTAATAATGTGTCTCAGGCAAAAACTCAGGTAAAATGCTAAACTAGATGGGACACCAGGATATAGGTAAATATCATAAATGACGACTGTCTGCAGAAACCCAGGGTGTATGGCCAGTTTATTCAATAAATCTCCCCAGAATTCTCAGTTGCCACGGTTCATGTTATAGCTCATATTAAGGGTTTACACATATTAAGGTTTTACAATTCACGTATTTTTATTACTTTTACTTTGTTATGAAAATTGCCAAATTGGAACTAGGCAAGACTTTGGCAGGTGATCTCATCCATTGCCATAATTTTACCAAAAATGTTACAAAAACACAAGCAGGATAAGTGATGTGAAGTCCACAAGGATCACTCATGTCAGATCCATAATTACAATCTACAACTTCAAAACTCCAAGCTTGTTCTCTCATTTCACCACCTTGATAGTTTAGGCTGAAACCCTATCCTGCTTTGGCTCAAGCCTGATGTGCCTTAGGAGCTTTGTTTCAGAGTAGCCTGGATGGCTTTATGAAACTAAAGGTATTTATGAAATGATTTCTTTATATATTTTAATAACATTTGACTTCTGCTTTTTTAAAAGTAACAAATTGAATCAGAAATAAAAGGTGCCATGCAACCTAATCAACCTCCTTCTTAGGAGATGATTCCAGTGATAGAATTATTCCAGTGATTCAATCAGCATCTTTTTAGGAAGCATCTACTATTTCTAAACTTAGGTAGGAGACTGAGGGGTTGAGAGTGGGGCAGAGTATGAAATGTCCAAGTAGCTTATCTAGAATGGAAGATTCAGAAGTGGATGTAATTCAAGGTGATATATATATTAGTAAAAATGGTGTCAATTCTAGGGAACTCTCCTACTACCTATCAGAACAGGGAGGTTTTCTGTCACAAATATGCTAAAAATGATCTCTAAGTTTCTTTCCAGTTCTCAGACATTATTATTTTAATATGTTAATATATAAGCTATATAATATGTATAATTAATCCATATTAATGTTTATATATGCTAATCATAAAATCCATTTAAATTACACAATATACTCATATATATGTATATATACACACATATACATATACGTATATATGTATATACACACACACACACACATATATATACACATTAGGTTATAATATAAAGTAATTTTATGGGAAAACCAGTTGCAGTAATATTCATTCTGACTGGAAGATCGGGTAGAGAATCATGAAGAATGGATATCTGAGCTTCCAAGTTAAAGTCATGGTATGTAGGAATAACAGGAAAAAGGATAGAATATAGTTGCTAATGGTGACTGCAGAATGACTATTGTCTTTATTTGTTAAGATGTTTCTTTAAGGCAATTAGTGAAGATTTTATAGAAAGGTATATTGGAGCCAGATCATAAAGTTCCCCCAAAGTTATTCCAAGAGAGCAGACAAACTGACTGAATGCCATTTAAACTACTGTGTAACAAATATTATATAGTGCAAAAGTAGCATCTTTGAAATGAGAAATATTTACTAAATTTTATATATTATTCAATGTGTCAAAGCTCCCCAGATCAGTATTATAAAAGTGAAAAAGGAAATAAATCAGAATCATCAAAGGTCAAAAATAAAAGTAAGTAATGATAAGCATTTGAAAGATTCCACCTAGTAGAATAGCAGCAGTTAATGTGTCATGTGGAGCTATTACAAGGCATTCTCACCAATGGTGAGACTTCTCTGGTGTTGGTTAGTGTTACCTCTGGAGGCTTTGCTGAGGCTGAGGGCTCCTGCCTACCTACGGCCAATGAATTCTATCTCATAGAGGCTTTTGATTAAGCAGTCTCTACTTGGTATACGCAGAGGATAATATGTTTTATACAAAATAAAGTTTACTTGAATACCTATACCATGTATAAAAATTTAAATTCAAAGATAATAACTTCTTTTATTACAAATATACAATAGAGAATTCGGGCTTGGGTGAAAGAAAAAATTATGAAATCATTTATATGTGATTTACACAAATAGTCTATATATTATTTTCTTTTTATATATTAATTGTGATCTAAATCTACACATAGATTTTTAAGCCTTGTTAATTTTCTAGAAATTACAAGAAATAGTGATTTTATATTCCCAGCTATGCTCTTAAACATACTGTTTTAAGGAAAAAAAATTGCACAAAAAAATTTTATGTCTCTTAAAAGCAAATAACCAATAAGGAAAAATTTTATTATTTAGCTATAGTAATAAATTCTCAGAGTAAATCAACCAAAGAAAATTATAATTTAAAATAAGTATAAGACATATAACATAACTGTTTATAACAGTAAAATGTGCTAGGTTTTGAATTATTTCTATAAAGTGACAACTCAAATGAGTGACTGTTATTCCAATGAGGTTTTCAGGTTTAGTATTTATATGGTTCCTTAAAAATGGGGTGGTTGAGGGACACAGATAAGTAGAGGAGCAGGTAGTTGGTTGGGTGAATAGTTACATTCCTATGAGACTTTAATTAGTGACCAGTAAATCTATATTTTACATGAGATAAGGCGAATATCGGAAGAGACAAAGGGAGTAAAAGAATAGTCAATTATGCAGCTATCTCTGAGTAGGTAGAAGAAAGAGTCTTGACTTTGTCCATTGATTTGTCCTGGGAAGATAAACTTATAATGACATTATCCATGTGGAATGGAACACACTTTAGTTTTAGGAACTAGACTTAGATTGTAGACTTAAAGTTACAATTGGCATGCCCTTCTTTATAGGAGCCCAGCAAAGAATTTATTGATGAATGATCTGTAGAGGCAGTCCTCCATAGATGCCTGAGACTTTTTATCTTTCCATGGGGATCTGGTTGAGGCAAAATGTTAGTAACAGTTATCCATTTGAAAGATAGTGTCGCAATGACCTTCTCCTTATATAAGAAGTTCTAGAGGTCTTGATATTTTAAAATTTCCTTTTACAAAAGTTAGGTAAATATAATTTCATAAATATTCATTATTTACCTTAAAATGTATTATATAAACTACCCACATAGCATAAGGCAATAATACACACATAGGAACAAATACAAAATAACATTATATACAATTATTAATGTAAGTACAATATATAATTTAAATATAGTATATTATTTCTAAGATACCATAAATATAGTATTCCACATGCATCCATTCTGGGAGAATCTATGACAGAATATGCATACTGTATTAGGGTTCCCTACAGTGCAGAACTAATAGGATATATATATATATATATATATATATCTCCTTTGACAACACCCTCACAGATACACCCAGAATCAATACTCTGCCTCCTTTAATCCAATCAAGTTGACCCTCAATTTTAACCATCAAACATACTGTTAATTATTTTTCGAGAATGCAATTAGTGGCAGGAAAAAATTTCATATGTAACTAAATTTTGACTATGTAAACTAAACTTAAAATCCTAAGCCCCTCAGTTGACTGAACAGACCACTTCTTAACCAGGGGAATCCAAGAAAAACCTTAAAAACTAAATTTCTAGTAATGACAGGAAGGGAGGTCAGACATCCCTCATTATACCCCCTCCCTTTTGGAGTACAGGCACAACTGACCAGGGTTAATATTAAAATAGAGATCATAAGACTGACAGAAGGGACTCTTTATGGCAATACCAAATTATAAATAGGACCTAAGGCCATGTAAGGAAAAGGTTAAGTCACACCCTACAAACCATAAAATTGCATTAAATAGGTTTTTTAATTAACTCAATGTAATGCAACTTACTTTCCAACCTGGCTCTGGTATATCATCACATAATAGACGACAAATTCCCTTACCTTAACTCAAGCATTCCTTTGTACTGACTTCAAGTCTTTAGAAAAAGCTTCACTCTTTCTACCAACTGTTAATAAGAGCCCCTACACCCATCTCTAATTTATAATCTTCTCGCTTTGAGATGTCCTATATTTTCTGACTGAACTAGAGAATTTCCATGTATTGATTTATAATTTTACCAACAATTTCTGACTCCTTAAAATGCGTAAAACAAAACCGTAACCCCACGTCCTCAGGATGACTTTCTCAAGGCTTCTTGGGTTTATGTATTCTCTGGGCTGCAGTCACTCATTTTAGTTCACAACAAGCCCTTTAAAATCTTTTACAGATTTTGGTGTTTCCATTAACATCTATGAGTTTTCTAAATGTTATGACAAGAATGAATTTTAGACATAATCCAATAATTAATTGTAATACCCAGATATGTATGAAGTTTTTGAAACTGTGTATATTTGTAGATTGAAAGCAACTCAACATGCAAAATAAATAAGAAAATTGTACCTCTAGTCCCAGGTCAGTAATTAATCTGTATTACCTAGGTGTTTCATCAGCTGGTAGATGAAAATTTAAGGAAATATTTACTTGTCACTAGTGCTGCCATGACATAAAAAAAAAAAATCCAGAGAATTGTATGAAGCCTTTGCATATGCAATATGCTAAGAAAATAAAAGTAAATAAGTAAAACAAAAGACAATGGGGACTCCTATTACTCTTACAGGTAAAAAACCACAGTCTCAGCTCACCAACACAGAATGCCACATTCATACACACAATCCCACAGAAAATCTCAGGTCCCTACACACCTCACTGTTTCTAAGCTTTTGAACAGAATCCTTTGGACTGACTATTGCACTACCAAAGAAATAATTAGTGTACTGTGGAAATTATTGCTAGGCAGTTTTATTGCTCTAAAATTCTAGGAAGGAGTCGATCATCAGGTAAAACCAGAGAACAGACTGTCTTCAGCCTTCCCTTAACTTAGTACAGAAAGTAGTGGCATTACAATTATTCTGCAACAGAGATGATTTTCTATAGGTAACTGAAAACAAAGAAATGTTCTGGCTTTCTAGCTATGCTACATTTCTGCAGATAGCTGTGTTTTCTTTCTCCAAATAAGAACTGTATTTTCTTTTGTTTTGTTTTTTCTGAAGTGCTTAAAATGTTTCTGAGGTGACTGAATCTAGAAAACTCAGGTTTGTTTGTTTGGCTTTGCTTTTATTTTCCACCACAAACATTTTTTTAAAAGAAGAAATGATTTTTTAATCTTACATGCTTGTCGAGAGTCAATCCTCTTCTGAGTAATTTTACTTCTGTTACGGTGTTTCATATTTTATACCATAATTAGTAAATAATATATATACATTATAATATACATATATATATACACACACACACATAGAAGTATAATGTGCAATCAGTATAGTCATTGATATATACACACACACATACAAGTATAATGTGTAATCAGTATAGTCATTGATACATGGGACCAGAAACCTCCTTTATCAGAAAATGCGCATGCATTTTTTAGGCTTCTATGAAGACATTTTCTTCTCTGTTTATTTCCTGCTGTTATTTGACTTACTGGCTGAGCCGTGTGTCACTCTCTCTGCCTCTCTTTAATCTAATTTTTTTCCAAAATCTTTACTACTCTGAATGGTACTAGTACTAGAAATGTAATTCTCAGCAAACTGAAAGTTACCTGTATTGTTCTACGGATAGTTGGATATATTTTAATGCCAAATAAAGGGATCATAAGAAGAAAAACAACAAATTTGGCAGTATTAGAATATAAATATTTTGTTTCCATTTTTTCATTGACATACCTCAAAATTAAAATATTTAAGCAACTGCAGTATTAGCAAGCTGTACTTTCTTTTCCAAAGAATCATTTTCAACAATTTAAAAAATTCATAGTGGTAAACTATAGTTTAATGTAAATCAGTTGACTTAATGTATATTTGTTTTATATTTAAAGTAGAGAAATATTAATAAAAATGGTGTCAGCTCTAGAGAACTCTCCTACTACCTATCAGAACAGGGGTTTTCTGTCACAAATATGCTAAACATGATCTCTAAGTTTCTTTCCAGTTCTCAGATATTATTATTTTAATATGTTAATATATAAGCTATATAATATGTATAATTAATCCATATTAATGTTTATATATGCTAATTATAAAATCCATTTAAATTAAGAATATATATATATATATAAGTAAACATACTTGTGCATGTGTCTTTATAGCAGCATGATTTATAATCCTTTGGGTAGATACCCAGTAATGGGATGGCTAGGTCAATGGTATTTCTAGTTCTAGATCCTTGAGGAATTGCCACACTGTCTTCCACAATGATTGAACTAGTTTACAGCCCCTAGAACTCAAAGTATAATAAAAAAGAAAAAAAGAAAAGAATATATATATAAGTATAGATCTCGACATAATAAAAATTGCAAAAAATGCAGATAACACTCAAACTGTCTTGACTACTACTCAACCTCTATCCTCCTGATGTTTACCTTCTGTAATATTGCTTACCTCTCCAAACATTTTACATATTTTGTGCATAAACCTACCAACATGTAAATTTATTATGTTTTATATGGTTATCATTAAATTTAATTTTATATTCTGGAAAGAAAATTATGCATTTACAAAACTGAAAGAGAGTTTTAAACATTAAAATAAAAGAGTGGTAGTAATTTTATGTTGAGCACCTGAAGAAGTTAGGAAATAGCATTGCTGACTCTAGAATTAATGTAGTTTGTATTCACTTCCTCAAGCCTGACAGAGGCTGGGACTCAGCCTCTCAGAGAAGGTTATCTTGATATTAGAGTTTATAATGTCACAGCTGATGCCATCCAACCTAGTATAATATCCCTCTTGTGAGTAATTCAAATTATGTGACAGATATAATTTTAAATAACCCCTTTTAAACACATATGCTATATATGCTTTTAATAATAATACAGAAATGAAATTGTAATGAGAGACTGGATTGCTGGACTCTAGGACACTGTTAAGTCAAAGGGAGATGCTTTAAATATATATATATATATATATATATATATATATTTAATTCAAGAGAGCCCCCTAAACACTTTTCAGTTAGGTTGTTAGTACGTTTCAAGGATAAACTAAGGTCAGGTTCTAACCTGCATCACAGAAATGTTTATAAGAGCAAAGATTTCCAGTGAATCCAAACACTTTTATTTCCCAATCTGTGCAGTATTCCACCTAAGAGAAACTAATAAATACAGCAGAAAATTTTACAGAAATTCTAGTTCAGAACTTTATCTAGTTGACCAGAGACATAGTAAGGGGTCAATATGATATTAAGCTCAAGATCAAGCTAAAGATAAGAAGAGGAGTAGTTGAAATTAATCTACCTAGGATCAGTGAAATTTGTCACTTTTTCTGCCTTTCTTTTTAAACAGACCACAATATTTTTAATCCACTTTTCCTGCACTTAGAAAGGTATTGAAAATCAATACCTTTGGTGCGATGTGCAATACTATTACTTTGGAGTTGTGGTTAAATCACTGTATACCTCTGCATGTTGTTATGTTTCTTTTAACTGGGTTTTAATGGTAGTATTCTAGTATGAAAAAATACCTTGATTCTACCTCCAAGTTCATATGAAGGCTAGACCATGTGAACTAATCAGTAAAAATAATTAGTAAAAATGTATTTCTTCTGTCATAGGAAAGAAAGTTAAGATAGACAATGAAAAAGGCACTTACTATTGGAAAACAATTCAGTGGATTTATTTTTCTCATGAGGAAGTAATACATATATATATTTATTTTCAACATCTCCATTATTCAAAATGTCAGATTTTTTACTGCAAAGAGATGTAGAAAAGATAGAGACTGGGTGCATTAAGCAAATGGGCTGGTAAAAAGTATCAAGAAAATTAAAAAGAAGAGAGAAAAAAGGGAAGAGAGAAGGGGAGGGAAGAAGGAAGAGGGGAGAAAGAGGAAGGGAGGTAGGTATAAAGACACCTCAGAAAATTAAACCCTTTGTCTTAAGAGTAACTACTGCTGGTTACTACTTTGTCCAAGGGCAGAATTCATGCACAAAGGCCTTTAACATCAAAAAATAATTACCCACATTTGATTAATTTCGTTGATGGTTGGGGACAAGCTGGGTTTGCTCATCTTTTCAATATTTTACTCATCTATTTAAAAATATTTATTTAAAGCACTCTGTGTTTTAAATTACCTGCTGGGACTAGGGATATTTTGGCCAAGAAATAAATTGCTCCTGCTTTCATAGAATTGTACAGGCTGTCAGAGTTAAGAATCTAAGATTTAACTAATCTGAGAATGATTAACTGTCAATGTTTAAAGCATAATGTTATTTTATATTACTAAATATTTTAATAAGGGCTAATAATTGAAACTACGAAGTAGCTTGTTTCATGTATCACAAACCTTAAAATTCCAATTGCAGAATCTACAGTAATTGATTAAGGTTACTAATCTGTTTTTTTTTAGATATTTAACTCATTGTTCTTCCAAAATACCCTTTTAAAATATAAATCTCTTAGGGAGATGAAAGTAAAGGATCCTATTTCACTATGAGTTCAGATTCCTAAAAAGGAGTAACTAAAACAAAATTAATGAGAATTCTGGAGAGAGACCGTCTATGGTTGGGAAAGTCTCCAAGATTCCAATAACACCACAATCTCTTTGTCTTTCTGTTCTGCTATCCTTTGGGAAAAATCACATTAATCATGTGATGATACCTGTAAGTAAGGCAACTTTAATAGTAGAAGAAAGGAGAAATGTGAGTGGTCAATAGTCAATGTTGGCTCTGTGTGTGTTTGTGTGTGTGTGTGTGTGTGTGTGTGTGTGCGCGTGTGTGTGTGTATGTTAAGTACATTTTGGAATTCTCAATAAGTTCTCATTACAATTCATAGACTACTATGATGTAAAATGGCAATGTTCCTTGCAAAGGATGATAGCAGATACATTTTATTTTTTTAATTGGGCATATTTTCTCTTCTTCTCTCCAATAAAATCTATTTTTCTTACAAAGCATAAACAATGGATAGTGAGTAAAGAATTAATAGTCTCTGAATAGCATAGAAGAATTTATCTTAATTTGTTATGCCTGAGTACAGATAGTTGGATGAGGGCAAAACCTAAATGGACAGAGTAGAGACCAGAAAGTCAGCTTGCTATGGAAACAATTTGCTGGGATATGGGAAGCCATAATAAATAAAACTCTCCTCTGTCTTCTTTGAGACTCTCTCTCTCTCTCTCTCTCTCTCTCTCTATATATATATATATATATGTGTGTGTGTGTGTGTGTGTGTGTGTGTATATACCCCACACCTGAACATATGCCTGATGTATTGTTCATTGGATTATTTACCAAGAAACTGTTTTAAAGTAAGCTTTGAAAATAGTATATGGCATGCAGTTACCTTTCTCATAAGGAATCTGTAAAAAGTGCTACCGTGAATACATTAGGTGTTCCATTAATATTCTGATGTTAGAAAGAAAACAAAAGGGAAATATTTTCTAATCAATAGAATTTATGGCTTTAAGATATTCTTAGCGGAGTTCTGTTACCAAATCAAGTAACTGGGGAGCAAAATGAGAAAGAGATAAAAGGACGAAAAAATATATGGAGTGTCATTACTGTCTGACATAGCTGAAAATGATGAAGATTCATTGTGGCTGATGCTTTGAGCATCTTTTCTGAGCAATAGATTGCTCATAAATAATACAACACTTAGCATAATATTGGTTACCATCATTTTTGTTAAAAGATGCTAAAAGCTTATTAGATAACAGTCTATTTCGTGGCTTTGTAGGCTAAAGTCCCTAGAGACAGCACATAACACTTGATCTCAGTCAACAGACCACAAGGAAATAGTCATGATATATTTGAAAATGTATTATGGGTCTATGGCACATACTCAATTACCAGAAGACAGAATAATAAAACCCTAAATATATACTACTGAAGTTGATTTTTGTATGAGAACAAAGACTACCAAGCTTATACTATATTTTTGACCCTTATTTGCTTGTGTTCTTCAGTGATGTCATTGTTTGCTACATGGTTCAATAAATAAGATTTAGTTTTTCTCATATGATATAATCTTAAGAACAAGTGTAGATGTTTCTAATAAAATCTGATTTTTTTAAATTTAATTTCGATACAGGGTCTTGCTCTGTCACCCAAGCTGGAATGCAGCGGTGCCGTTTCGGCTCACTGTGGCCTTGACCTCCTGGGCTCCAGTGATCCCTCCACCTCAGCCTCCCAAGTAGCTATAACTACAGATGCATACCACCACATCTGGTTAGTTTTTGTATTTTTTGTAGAGACAAGGTTTTGCTACATATCCCAGGCTCGTCGTGAACTCTTGAGCTCAAGCAATTTATCCATCTCTCCCTGCCAAAGTACTGAGATTATAGGTGTGATCCACTGCACTTGGCCTTAAAATTGGATTTTTACACCATCATTAAGTTATTTCTTAGGAACTATAATATTAAAAAGTTTTAGAGATAGGAAAATATCATTAAGCTTTTTTTTTCTTTTTACAAAGAAAGAAAGATTCATGAATTTATAAAACATGGGTGACAAATTCCTGAGGAGGATGTGTTACTTTTTTTGCCTACAACGAAAGCTGCTTTCAGGTATTATGAATTTTTAAAGCTACCATTTGTTTTTTTCTAAATCTTCCAGAGTTTTAGCTATGATTTTCCGAGTGATTTCTTTCTCACTTATCGAAATATGTGCACATTGCATTACATTAGTTAAGATAAATGTGCTATATAAAAATGGTTTTGTTTCTACCCAACCCTTGAGTAGATACAAGAGAAGAGATGGTATCAGAGCTGGAGCTGAATTTCTCAAGAAGAATAGATTGTCTTTTCTACCTTCTAGAAGCGGTGTGCACTTGCTTTGAATTGATTTGTCAGAAGTACAATTAATTCCTAAGTGTAAGTCATCCTTTTTCTTTTACAATTCCCATCTAAAGGAGCAAACACACAGTATTACGCCTACTCTTCATACGTCTAGCATACATGTCTAATAACACTTGGCTTCTGTTGACAAACACCAATAACAGTTGTAATAATAGAAAGCTTAAGGAGAAATTTCTATGTCCCAGATACTGTTTGTTCTAAGCCCTTTGTATCTATTCTCTCATTTAACTTTCTCATCAAAACTAGGAGGTAGGTATATATATATTGCGTAGTTATTGTCCTATAGGAAACCAAGGCATCAAGACTTTAAGCTAGGTGGGGTATAAACCCTGGAAACATGACTGCAAAGATTGGGTTCTTAGAAAATGTATAATATTCCTTTGAAAATCAAATCCAACCCAATTCAGTAAATAGTCAACATAGGCCGGGCGCGGTGGCTCAAGCCTGTAATCCCAGCACTTTGGGAGGCCAAGACGGGTGGATCACGAGGTCAGGAGATCGAGACCATCCTGAGCTACACGGTGAAACCCCGTCTCTACTAAAAAAAATACAAAAAACTAGCCGGGCGAGATGGCGGGCGCCTGTAGTCCCAGCTACTCGGGAGGCTGAGGCAGGAGAATGGCATAAACCCGGGAGGCGGAGCTTGCAGTGAGCCGAGATCGCGCCACTGCACTCCAGCCTGGGCGACAGAGCTAGACTCCGTCTCCAAAAAAAAAAAAAAAAAAAAAAAAAGAAATAGTCAACATAGGTTTTTATTGTGCAAAACAATTGCTACATAGCATGTTGAGGCTTTAGTACTAAGCTAGAGAAAGCAACTACCCTTGAAACCAACAATAAATGACATAAGAAGTTGCACAGAGAATGTAAGATGTAGAAAGAACTATAAGTTCAGGTCCAACTGCTAAGGTATGTTGCAACCATATTTAACAGATGCATCATTAAAGGGATGATTAAATTTGCTCTAAGAAGACTTTGAGTAACGGAGTCACTGTTTGGCAAAAACTTATAGGACATATATTTAAATCTTGCCTCTGACAGTCACTTGTAATTTTAGGAATATTATTTAGCAACTCTCAATTTCAGTTTCTTGTTATACTTTGAAGGGTATAATGAAGACAAATAGCTTAATGTATAAGTATTCTTATAAAAGGTTATTAAAATTATTACATTTTATGCATTTTAATCATTTTTATGTCCCACAAGCACACATGAGTTAAATATTATCTCTATTTTACTTATGAAGAGTGGAATATGAAAGAAGTAATAAGTACAAATAACATAAAAATAAACTGATGCCAAATTTCAAGATTTATTTACTACCCAGAAAAGTCACAATAAGCATTTGCTGTATCACATTTAAGATTTCTACATTTTAAACAATTCTAAGGAGATAGGTTTTCCAAGATAACCATAATAAACTATGATTTTTTTATCTATAGTTATCTCAGGAAGTAATTATTCCTACGACTTATAGAAAACAATTTGCTAAATTTCTCCCCTTTTAAAAAATGATGTCTTCCTTTAAGCACTATGCCTTTAAATAAGAATACTACAGTTTGACTCTGCTTTTATTTTTATAGGTCCTTCCTTCAAAAGGAACAGCATAAAGAGATTTTATGAATTAAAGATCGATACCTTGCCTTATGAACAAAATTATAACATTCTATCAATTACAACATTTTGAAATATGGAGTGTGATATTAGACAGCCAGTTTACAATTCAGCCAAATTTTCTGCTACTGCTATATAAAGCCACACAAACTACCATAAACATTAAATCATTCAGTCTTCACTAGAAAATGCAGGTAATATATCTCCAAGCTGATGAGACTAGAAAGATATATTTTTTTAATCTTACATAAGATTTTTTCTAAAAACTTGAAAAATTTGTTGGGATCATTGTTTCATCAAATAGTATCGAAACATCAGATACTCTATCACTTTTAGAAAACAGTGGGTAAGTCCCTGATATTGATTAAATGGATGATATTTTGTAACATGAATTTGGCAATCTGATTATTTCCACAATCATGCTAGTTTAATTGCCTCAGGTAACAAATATGCCTTCTTCTATTTGATTTACATGTTCATGCCTCACCATTGCTAATAGTCTCCAATTCTTAAAACAAAACAAAAATGTACTTTTCCAATTTGATAAGGTAAAAGAAATAACACAGAGTGTATTTCACATTGTTAGCCCTCAGTTTGACAACTAGAAATAAATCTCTTCTGTTAGCTAAATTGAAGGTCTTGTTATATAATGATGCATAATGGATTAGGATTGGAAAGTGTGGGACTTGCAAGGACCTCAAAACTGGCTTGATTGACTTAAACTAGAAAGATCAAAGGGTCAGTCTGGAAAAAGAGAGAAAAAACGTGAAGGGAAAAAAGGAAGGAACAGAGAGCTCGCAGAGACTCAGTACTGGAGAAGTTGAGAAGAGAGATCAGAAACAGTATCATGATACTATGTATTAGTTGGACTTGGAAAAGAAAATTGGATAATAAAAAGATTTTAAAAGTATTGCTCACTATTACAGAAAGAACTTCACCTTTCAAGTTTCTTAATAAAAATGAGTTAAGATGTTTATCATTTTTCAATTAAGGGAAGGTATATTTTGGTATGCAAGACAATAAGGTGGGTTACCTGCAGAAACTGAAATTAAAGGTACTTGTCTATAACTTCTTCCAAAGAGGAAAAAGATTAAGAAAAGTTTCTAATACACGGCAATGCAGTATTTTCAAAATGACCAGAACATACTTAATGGGCCAGGGTTCAAAACCTGAGCATTTAGAAACACTGGCATTTTGGGTAATTCATGAGAAAAAAAAATGGGCATGGCAACTAAAGTTGCTCTTTCATAGTCACTTATTCCTCATATCTCTTCTGCTCCCACCGTAATCCCTCTTCTATCACTTTAGGCACACAACCTACATGTTCTTTTTCCTCAACCCAGGTAAAATCCATTGGTATTGGTTTTTTTTGTTTGTTTTTGTAAGTTGCAAACCCATTCTACAGACACAAATTAAAAACATAGTCTGGTTCACCAATATGCAGTAACCACGGTTATCCCAGTTCTTCATTCTTATAACTAAAAACATCTGGACTTAACAAAACAAGAAGAAGACAATTCTGAAAGGTGGAAAGAGAAAGAAGGCTCATACCTGGAAATCTCAGGGCTTGAGAGAGACGCAGTAGTGAGTCCCATAAGTTTCTTTATTTCTCACATATAGCCCAGGAAGGGCACTGCAGAAGCCTCCAACGTGGAACTGCCAACACTCACAGACCAAAAATAAAGCTCCACAAAAAGCACATTCTCACTAGCAGAAAGACTGGAAGAGGGTGGCCTGATGAAAGAACACATATTTCTCCAACACCTGCCCTGGTTGAGCCAAATGCCAGCAGAAAAATCATACAGCTTTACAAGATGTTGCCATTTGGGGAAATTAGGTGAAAGGTACTCAAGATCTCTCTATATTATTTCTTAGATTCCATGTAAATCTATAAATATCTCCAGATTAAAAAACTGATTAAAATATCTTGTTTCAAGTTGTATGCTATATGCAGATTAATATATTTACTTGTGTGCTTGCATTTCAACAGATATCTAAACTTGGGAATAACGACATGAAAACTTGGAAATAAACTCATGGAACTTATATCATTAATCAGTAGGTCACAGAGGGCAATTTTTACATGGAGACTGTATTAGTCAGTGTTCTGTAGAGGGACAAAACTAATAGGATAGATATATATATATATATAAAGGGAAGTTTATTAAAGAGTTTTGACTCACAGGATCACAAGGTGAGGTCCCACAATAGGCCATCTGCAAGCTGAGGAGCAAGGAAGCCAGTCCACATCCCAAAATCTCAAAATTAGGTAAGCCACCAGGGCAGCCTTCAGTCTGTGTTTGAAGGTCGAAGAGTCCCAAAGCTAAAGAACTTGGAGTTCTCTGTTTGAGGGCAAGAAGCATCCAGCACTGGAGAAAGATGTAGGCAGGAAGACTAAGAAAATCTAGTCTTTCCATGTTCCTCTGCCTGCTTTTCCTACTAGTCATGCTAGCAGCTGATTAGATGGTGCCCACCCAGACTAAGGGTGGGTCTGGCTCTCCCAGTCCACTGACTCAAATGTAAGTCTCCTTTGGCAGCATCCTCACAGACATATCCAGAAAAAAGACTTTGCATCCTTCAATCCAATCAAGTTGACACTCTATATTAACCATCACAGAGACAAAATACTTCAGAAATCGTATAATGTATGTTTTTGTTCGGTGAACTTTTTATGAGCTTGTATTATATGCCAGGCCCCAAGAACAGAGAAGAAAGCTATATGATGGCAGTTACCTATTAATGATTCATAATCTTCTGGTGCATGCAAACATAAACCAAAATTATATTATACAGTGATAATTACAAGTGCATACGAGAACACAATTATGAGAGAAGACTACAGAAAAGGAATGGCAAGGGTGGCAGCTGATTCCAGTTCCACATATAGGTAGTTGACTCTACTTTGGCCCAAAAAATGTAGAGGAAGTACAGTTGATCATGATTTTTGTACAGTTCTTCTGTTAAGATTACACTATACCGTAAGTATCTATTCTAATACCAATTAGGGTAAAAATACCACTTAGGGTACTTTAAATAGTACAGATATTACTGGTGGCATGAATTAGCAGTTTATAGCCATGTTTCAGCTCTATCTTACGAACATCTTGTCAAAATGCACCTACAAGTTTTTAAACTAAAACCTATTAACAGCGTTATTTTAAAGATATGAAAATAATTCAGAAGACACTAACATCACAGATCATTTTGAGAAACAGTGTACTTTGCAGACAAATGAAATACCTGTGAGCTTAAGATCTGGAAAATATTTGAGTCATATGTATTTGAATAAAGAATTATGAGTTAGAAAGCCTACAAAACGCTACTCATTCAAACTTTTATAGCATTCAGCTATTTTCTGTTTTCATAAACTTTATGTAGTCACTGTGTTCAAATTATCCTCACTTCATTAACCTTTAGATACTTACTTTGTCCAAAATAAAGAGAAATTTTTTCACTGAAAAAATGTAGATTTTTTTTCTATATAAAGAAAATTTTAAGCAATTAATGCAAGTGTCACAGTCAATATCAGAGTGCTATATGCCAAGCATTTGAAATAATTTATGTTATCATTTGTAAGTAATGGTCAGGAAACTATATTTTACAGAGAGACAAACTAATTAATGTACACTTTTTGAACTTGATCAGGAAATAGACAGATGTTTCATATACCTGTTTTTACATATTCTAATTAGATCCAAATAATGTGGATGCATTAAGAAAAATGATTATTAAAGCAAGGAATTTGGAAAAGCTTATTGCAATGGTTTATGATTCAGATAGACTTAATTGATGTAAATATATTTTTAGTAGCTGAGCTATCCAGCCGCCAAGACATCAGTGCCCCTGCTTCTTGGTATACACACCCTTGTATGTTCCAATACCATATTGTATCAGTGTTGATTGTTTGACCAACAATAGATAGCAGAGCAGAAAGGATGGTATGTCTTTGCCAAGATCAGGCTATAAAAGGCATTGTGGCTTCAGTCTTGCTTGTTCTCTCAGATAACTCACATAGAAGGAAACCATGTACAACTTGGGAACCAGTCCTATGGAAAGACTCCCATATCAAGAAATAGAGGTATTTTAACAAAAGCAAGTGACAGGTTAGCAAAGTCTTGGATGACTGTTGCCCCAGCTAGTTTAATGGCAACCTCATTAAAGATCCTGAACCAGAACCAACCAGGTCAACTCCCAGGTTTCTGATCCTCAGTAAATGTGTAAGATAAATGTTTGACATCTTCAGCAAATAAGTTTTGGGGTGATTTGTTACACAGCAAGAGACAACAAGTACACTAATGCTATGGGTCAAACATCTTGCTGTTTGAAAATGTTATAAATATATCATCCATAGTTCCACTTATGATAGATGCTATTTAATGTATAATTATGTACGATGTTCCAGATACTTTGTAGAAAGTTATATGTACAATGTTCATAATACCATGTATAATGTTCCTGATACTTTACCTACTGGTTCTCAATTATCTTTGCAAAATCATTTTCATTAACTCTTCATTTCTCTTTTATTGAAACCAATACAAATGATTTATTTTAATTGAGGAAAAAATTTTATATAGAGTATGTAGCCTTTTATGCTTAATCCAAATGAATTTAACACTGCTCTGAATTGTACATTTGAACTGCACTGCACATTCACATGGTTGCAACATTAACACATGGAATTCCATGTGTTAGTTCCTCCTCCTTCCTTCCCTTTCTTTTCTTCTTTCTTCAACAAATACTTAATGAACTTCGGTAATGTACAAGACATTGTACTGGGTGCTGAGCATAAACAGGAAATAAAATATAGAGCATAATCAATAGTGAGGGAGCAGGCAGTATATAAGACAAAAAAGCAAATAGTGTGTTATATAGTGGTAAGTGTTAAGAAAAAAAATAAAGCAGATAAGGGGGGAGAAAATAAAGATAGAAGATAGTTTAATATTTAAGATAGGGGAAGTTTGGAAGGAAACTATTCAAATTCCACATTAGTGAGAAGGTAGAATTTGAACAAGACCTGAAGGAAGAGAGGCAAGGAGTGAGTTGATAGATATGTGGGAGACGTGCTTCTTAGCAATGAGAACAACTATCTTCAGTAGCTGTGAATTGGAAAGGGAAACTGGTATATCTGAGAAATACTCAGTAGCAGCACAAGGGTAGAGATAATTAGGGGAAGATCTGTAAGAAGTCACGTCAGACAGACAGTTCAGGCCAGATTACGAAGGGCCTTGGGACAAGAAATTTGACACAGTAAAGAATGAATTTCTACTAGAATAAAATGTAGAGCCATTTGGAAGTTATTGAGGAAAGAATTGACATAGGACAAGTCTTACCTTTTAAAAAATTACTTTGGCAATTATGTTAGATACAGAGTCAAAGAAAGAGGTAAATGATGAAGCAAGAAGAATAATTTAAAAGCTACTATAATAGCTCAGGTGATAGGTGATGATGGCCTATACCACTGTATCGTAATACCACTGTTTTGAGGATTTTTGCATCTATGGTTGTGAATATATTGATTTACAGTCTTCTTATTATGGTATTATTTTATAATGGCATGTGCTTATGATTTCCCATAACACCTATATCTTCTTATCACCATCTGTTTTCAAACAATATACCAGTTCAACACTTACCGCATCATATGCCTGATACTATTATTGACATATATTAACACACACCCAAATATATGTTAACATTAAATATATTTATATGTATTTTATACAGGTAAAATAATCCTCACAATGTGTTGTTACTGTTAAACTGTTCATTATCTTTCTAAAAATGCAAGAAGCTACTCATATTTGTTTATGTACTTACCCTTTGGGGCACTCTTATGTAGATCTATGGTTCTGTGACTATTTTATGTAGATCTATGGTTCTGTGACTATTTTCCTTCAGTCTGCAAAATTTATTTTTACTTCCTAGCATACAATTTCACTTCAAGTCTTTCTATTTGATTTCATAGGTACACTGGAAGTAAATAACTTCAATGTTCCTTTCACCGAAGAGATCTTTATTTAATCTTTGATTTTCATGCATCTTCTTTAAAGATTAGAATTTTAGAGTAACAACTTTATTATTTTCTTTCAGTTCCTTAAAATGTAATTCCATTTTCTTCTGACTTGCATTGTGTACAATAAGAAGTCTGCAGTCCCTATTATATTTGTTTCCTTGTATGCATTATAATTATTTTTACTCTGAGCATCTTTATGATTTTCCATTTATGACTGTTCTTCAACAATTTAATTATAAAGAACATTGTCATATCTTTCTTCGTTGTTACCACCTGAGGTTATTTGACTGGTTTGGGTTTCTGGGTTGACATTTTTCATCAATTTCAGAAAATTTTTATTATTTTTACAAGTATATTTTTCTGTTCCCCCTTCTGAAACTCCAGTATCACATATGGTAGGACAATTTGACACTTTCCACACATCACTGAGACTCTTTATATGTATTCTCAGTTCTTTTTGATTTTATGCATCAATGCGTATATTGTCCCTTTTTTTTCTAACTCAAGGTTTTGCTTAATTAGGATTTATTTTTTTTGGTAGTATATAATCTGTTTAGTGAAGTTTTTATTTTAGATATTTTATTACTCAATTATAGAAATTCCATTTCTTCTTAATTATATTCTGCTCATTATTTTCTTTTAAATTTGTGAATATAATAGCTATTTTAAGGATTTTTTAGTAATTTTGTTACCTTTCTAATCTCTGATTCTGCTTCTATAGATTGATTCTTCTCCTGGTCATAGGCCATATTATTCTGCTCTTTACTTCTCATAATTTGTATTGGATGCTAGATATTGTGAATAATATATTGTGAAGTATTTAGATTTGCTGCTTTCCTTAAAAGAGTGTTGATTTATGTTGTGATCAGCAATTATTTTATCTTGGAATCATCTTGATCCATAACTAGTGATGGTTTTAAACTGTGTTGTGATAGCTCTAGTGAAAACTTTACTCTAGGGCTAGTTTAGCTCTCTATAAAAGAGGCATTTGCTGGGTCTTGACTGAATGACCTGAGTATTTAGTGAGGTATCTTCACTCTGGTTGTTTAGAATTATTACATCTTCTAACCCTGTTTGAACTCTGCTAGTTTTTCAGATTATATTTTCTTAGCAGCTGGCATTTGTTTGGGCTTGAAGATTACATGCCTGGCACTGCTCTACAGATCAATGGAGAATTTTCCTGAGTATCTCCTTCTTAATCCAGGACTCCTGAAAAATTTCAACTTCCTCAGTCTCCCCAAACTACTATTTCTGTTTCCTCAGCTCAGTGAGGCTAACATGTTATTCTTATATTTCCCCTTGCTTCATTGTGTTCTAGAAATTCCCTTCAGGACAAGATTCTGTGCAAACATAAAGATGATATATTTGTTTCCTTTTTTATAAGTGCTGCTGAATTCCATTTTCTGAAAAAAAAAAAACAGTTATGGCATATACTTTGTCCCATTTTCCAGTGTTCTACACAAGAGAGCCTAATCTGATACCAGTATCACTATTGTGGTCAGAGGCATGAGTCTCTGAATTCATCCTGAAGAGAGAGCAGAAATGATTTGCTCATGGATTAGACAAAGAGTAGCAACAATAACCCTAAGACTTTTACTTTGTATACTTAGAATGATAAAGTTCCCATGAAGGGGACAGGGATCACTGTGGGAGAGGAAGGCTTTTTATGTTTTTATGTTGGGGAATGGTATGAATACTCAGAAATGTACTAATATGGTTTGGCTATGTCCCCACCAAAATCTCATCTTGATCTGTAGCTCCCATAATTCCCATATGTTGTGGAAGGGACCCAATAGTAGATAATCGAATCACTGTGATGCATCTTTCCTGTGCTATTCTCATGATAGTGAACAAGTCTCATGAGATCTTATGGTTTTATAAAGGTGAGTTCCTCTGTACATGCTCTCTTGCCTGCTGCCATGTAAGATGGGTTTTGCTACCCCTTCACCTTCTGCCATGATTGTAAGGCCTCCCAAGCCATGTGGAACTGTGAGTCCATTAAATCTTTTTCTTGTATAAATTACCCAGTCTTGTGTATATCTATTAGCCATGTAAGAACAGATTAATACAGTGAATTGGTACCAGGTAGTGGGGCACTGCTGTAAAGATATCCACAAATATGAAAGTGATTTTGGAACTTGGTAACAGGCAGAGGTTGGAATAGTTTGGAGGGCTCAGAAGAAGACAAGATGATGTGGGAAAATTTGGAACTTCCTAGAGACTTGGAGGTCTAAGAAGACGGGAAGATGTGTGAAAGTTTGGAACTTCATAGAGACTTCTTGAATGACTTTAAACAAAATGCTGATAGTGATGTGGACAACAAAATCCAGGCTGAGGTGGTCTCAGATGGAGATGAGGAACTTGTCGGCAACTGGAGCAAAGGTGACTCTTGCTATGTTTTAGCAAAGAGACTGGTGGCATTTTGCCCCTACCCTAGAGATTTCTGGAACTTTGTACTTGAGAGAGGTGATTTAGGGCATCTGGCAGAAGAAATTTGTAAGCAGTAAAGAGTTCATGATGTGTCTTGGGTGCTGTTAAAAGCATTCAGTTTCATGTATTCACAAAGATATGGTTTGGAATTGGAACTTATGTTTAAAACGGAAGCAGAGCAAAAAGTTTGAAAAGTTTGCAGCGTGACAATGCAATAAAAAAGAAAATCCCATTTTCTGAGGAGAAATTGAAGCTGGCTGCAGAAATTTGCATAAGTAAAGAGGAGCCAAATGTTAATCACCAAGACAATGGGAAAAATGTGTCCAGGGTAAGTCAGAGGTCTTCATGGCAACCCTCCCATCACAAAACAGGAGGCCTAGGGGGGAAAAATGGTTTCCTTGACTGGGCCCATGGCCTATTGGCTTTGTGCAGTCTCAGGACTTTGTGCTCTGCATCTCAGCCATGGTTGAAAGGGGTCAACATAGAGCTCAGGCTGCTGCTTCAGAGGGTGCAAGCTCCAGGCCTTGGTGACTTACACATGGTGCTGGACCTGTGGGTGCAGAAGTCAAAAATTAAAGTTTGGGAACCTCCACCTAGGTTTCTGAGGATGTATGGAAATGCCTGGATATCCAGGTAGAAGTGTAGTGCAGAAGTGGAGCTCTCGTGGTGAGCCTCTGCTAGTGCAATGCAGAAGGGAAATGTGGGGTTTGAGCCCCTACAAAAAGTTTCCACTGGAGCACTGCCTAGTGGAGCTGTGAGAAGAGGGCCACCATCCTCCAGATCCTAGAATGGTAGATCCACTGACAGCTTGTACCATGCACCTTGAAAAGCCACAGACACTCAACATCAGCCTGTAAAGGCAGACAGGAGGAGATGAATTATGTAAAACCACAGGAGAAGAGCTACTCAAGGCTGTGGGAGCCCACCTCTTGCATCATTGTGATCTGGATATGAGAGACGGAATCAAAGGAGACCATTTTGAAACTGTAAGGTTTAATGACTGCCCTGTTGGATTTGGGGCTTGCATGAGGATGGTAGCCCCTTCTTTTTGGCCAATTGCTTCCATTTGGACCAGGCGTATTTACCCAATGCCTGTACCCTCTTTTTATCTAGGAAATAAGTAACTTGCTTTTGATTTTACAGGCTCATAGGCAGAAGGGACTTGCCTTATATCAGATGAGACTTCAGACTGTGGACATTTGAGTTAATGCTGGAATGAGTTAAAACTTTGGGGAACTGTTGGGAAGGAATGATTGGTTTTAAAATGTGAGGCTAGGAGATGTGGGAGGGTCCAGAGGCAGAATGATATGGTTTGGCTGTGATCCCACCCAAATCAATATTTGCTTCCATAATTCCTATCTGTTTTGGGAGGAACCTGGTGGTAGGTACTTGAATCATGGGAGTGAGTCTTTATTAGCAGCATGAGAGCAGACTAAAACATGTATTTGTAGATGTCTTAGGCTTGAGATGTCTGCTAGAATTATTAGAGATATACTGTGTTGGGAGTTAGATGTTTAATTTTAAATTTCAGGTAAGTAATTCAGGATAGTGATTTAAACTGGGGAGTTGTCAGTGTACAGAATATATGTAAAGTCTTGAGGCTAGGTAACATTCCTCTAAAGATCAAATATATATAGTAAAAGAGATGACAAGCAAACCTCCAACCATGGATCTATTTAGGACCACTTTAATGGAAAATTAGTTATTATTAGTTGAATTATTTGTGCTCTAGGTTTTGGACTAATTGGTTAGCAGTATATAGTGAGGAGGCTTTTTTGTTTGCCCATGTACATGGAACACCAAAGGTGCAGTAATAGTGAAAAAAATTGAGAGAGAAAAGAATGGAAAATATTGAAAATATTTAAGTAGATATTATTGAGGAAGTGAGTTCAAATATATTCTTCTTCTGAGATACAAGAATAGGTTCCTGGAGAGCAAGAATATTTTGTTGTATTTTATTTATGTGTTTATATATTTATTCATTTTGCATGCTCTATGGTTAGTTTGGTGCAGTAAGAGCTAACTTCTATTGGACACATGGCATGAGCTAGGTGCTCATTTTAAGTACTTTGCTGAACCATATTTTGTTACACTAAGAGGACACTGATTATGAGTTGCACCATTATTAGTGAGCAACTAAGAAAAATTTTAAAACTACGAATTAAACTCTAACACACCAGTAAAGCAATGATGAATCTCAAAATTTAAAATGTTTGTAAGTGAAAAAAATACATCATAGAATATATATACAATTATACATATATTTGTGTGTGTATGTATCTCTATCTATCTATCTATCTATCTATCTATCTATCTATCTATCTATCTATATGTGTATATATATAAAAAAAGCCTTGAACTTTTGCCAGCTCTATGGAAGAAAGAGAAAAAGTAGAGAAGGAGAAATGTACAAGGCAAAATACAAATGCATTTAGAACAGTGCCTGCCATATAGCAGCGCTCAACAAAATTTACACATTGATTGAGCAAACACATTGTTCATCTTTCTATATTTTTTTGAAAAAAGAACTTATGAGAGACACCCTGAAAAAGTTTTAGGTGGGACTAGTTCAGTTTTGGCCTCAATAAAATATAATTCTTGGACTATAGCAAGAAAAATTGCATTTGGTTCCACATTAGATTGAAGCTACTTCATACTGTGGATAATATTACTTTTAAGCCATGGATTAAAGTGATGTTTTGTTTGGTTCCATATCAATCTAATGTTAACATTTTAATAATTGAATTTGAAATAATTGAATTTGAATTTAATATATTGAATTTGTTGTTTTTGATTTACTGAAGCAATAGTGGTTATATCACAAGACTGTAAATCACTTAGGCAATAATAAAGATGCTTCTATAGTATTGCACAAATATAATTTCAGTATTATTTGTGGATTTCATGAGAATAAGTGTCATTTAAATATTTATTTATAATAGTTTATATGTAGTCATTGAACGAATTATATTTTAAATACATTTCCTTGTATTAAATATCTATACTTTTGCTTTTTAGCTCTACTCCTAAGTATAGCAAACCACTAAAGGTTTTAAATGAGCCAAAATATTGTAACTCTCTTCTCATTAGACATTTTCATCAAACATTAGATAGAAAATTAGAAAACATTTTTTGAGTTGATACCCTAAAACTCTGTTATTTTATAAAACTTGTATAATCTATGTCAGAAGTCAAGTAATATCTCCCTAAAATAGTAAGAATCATTCAGCAATTATTGCTTTTTAATTTGTAAATATAAATATCAAATTTTTGAAAAATATATCTCATAAATAAATCAATCACCTTAGCTATATCAATTTGCGCATTTCACTAGAATAAAACTAGCCAACATAACATATGGAAAGAGCCTGAACAGATGATAATAAAATTCAAAGGCCAGTATCAAGAAAATGTTGACACTCAAGCAGTCAGTCTTGTCTCAGAGTTTCAAGTTACCATACATAGTGGTTACCCAGAGTCCTAAGCATCCACACAGGAATAGTGAGACATTGGGCAGAGTATACCTTCAGGTAATATAAAAAATACAGTTAGATTTTTTTGTTTTGATCAAAACTTCCAAGGAAATGTACAGATGACTTCATAACATAGTACAGTAGTTCCTTAATTGCTGCATTTACCAAGTTATCATAGGATATAATATATATTAAAATCCTTATAAAACATACTTTCTATTAATCTGCAGAAAATATACAGGGAAATTGGCAACTAATTTTTCCAGATAATGAGGTAAGGTAACGTTTAGCATGAACATTATTCAATTTGGGTAACTTGCATTTTTTTCTTTTTAATCATGCACTTGTATTATTTCATAACAAAATAACACAAATATTTATGGAAAAATAAATGAAATGAGAACAGTAATGTATGTGTTACTGATTTTAAAATGGGAAAAAATACTTGGCCAAACAAAGCATAAAATAGACATTCAAAACTTTACTGATGAATTCAACTACTAGGAACATAAAGATTTAAAGTTCTGAAACATCACAGGAAATCAATAAATTAATGAGGAAACAAACAAGTAAGAAGCAGAGATCAAGCCAGAAAAAATATTCAAATTAAACATGTTGAAAAAAATACTTGAAGCATTAATATTCATAATACATATAGCTTATATTAATATATAACCAATGCTAAATTCTACTTAATATGAGAAGATGCATGAAGAGACAATGTGGAGGACAAAAAAAGCTGGCCTATTAACTAAGAAATACATAATAATTAATAAATAAAATGAATGCACATTTTTAAAAAGATTTTACCTATCACATTTGCAAAGTGTTAGATATACATTTTGAAATACATTTTACTTTTCAGGCATCAGTTGTTGTCGAGCATAATAAATTAGTACTATTTTTGCCAAACATTTTTGAGTACTGTTTCAGATTTTTGTGTGTGCCATACAGTGTGACACAAAATTTACATTTTCAAGAATCTATCTCAAAAATTTATGTAAACAACAAATGTATTTTATATGTCTATTTCAGTATGAATTGTAGCAATAAGAAATTAGTAGTCAGAATCTCAGAGAAAAAATTTTAAAAATCACTAGAAATGAATATATATAAATGTTCTAGCCTTCTTTTTTCTTGGATGGTGGTGAAATTATAGGGTCTTTGCTTTAATGCTTACTTATCCCAATATCCATTCCATTTTTCTTTCCTTATAACAGAATAGTGAGAATTTTACCTGGGTACGTGACCACCTAGTTAGAGACAGTATTAGCAAGCATCCTTTGCAATTGCAAATTGTCATGTAACTAACTTCTGTTCAATAGGATGTGAGCAGAAATGATGTTTGAACTGTCTAATGATTCTTTTAAACAGAAAATGATCTCCATTCAAGTCTGCTTTCTAACATTCAACGGGACTTTTCAGATATGGCATGATGAGATTAACATCCTAAGGGTTGAGGAAGCAACAATATAAAAGATACTCCTCTTCTTTCACATCACCTTGTATTACATAATTTTTGGAAGAGAATGATATGATCTTGCTTAAGCCACTGCTCTCTGTTCTAAATTTAAAAGTATAGCTAATATCTTATCTGATTTAATAGGTTTCTCTATTTCCTCTACAGGGAATATGTATGTAGAAACACAAGTGGAATTTTATTTTTAAAGAAGAAAGAAACCAAATCTAAAAATGGACAGAATTCATTTAACCAGCGCTTTACCACTAAAAGCTGATGGTCTTAATTTTTAAATTTTGGGAAACCTAAAGCAATTTTTAAAGGCTTGTCACTAAAATGTATCATTCTATTTGTAAATAATATTCATAGAATGTCAACTTTAAATAAACAGTTGCCTCATCTATTAATATATAGGTGAGTATCATAGAATTGACCAACAGGAAGAAATTTATCATGGTAAAATTCAGGTTTTAGAGATAGAGTACCTGAGTTTCTGTCTTGATAAAATTACTTAGTCAGGAGTCTTCTTCTGTGCAAGCTTCGTTTATTTACATCATATGTAAAAAGAGCATAGTAATCCAATCTAATTCATTGAGTTGGATGAGGATTACAAAGAATTTATTATGATAACTGACACAGTTTGACCTGCATAAAAATTAGTTTTTGTTATGAGAATGCTAATATATAGATGGACACTAAGACTAAATAACAAACTTGGAAATGTATATGAAGGCTACTCTCAGTGGGATTCAAGGTTAAAAAGTTAATGTGGAGTAATTGAAAAAGACTAGGTGGTAGTTAATAAATTTTCACTTATCAAGTTAGCCAGTAATTTAAAGTTTGAGAGTGCCTTGGAACAAAGCTATACTAAGTGCATATTTTAAAATATTGAGCAATGTCAAACTTCACTTAACATGTGTATTTAAAATTTATTGTGCTGTGACACTTTTACTGGCACATTTAATTAATATACTGTAATGACGCTATGAGGCAAAATTTTATAGAAAAAGTATTTTTATAGACAGTATTCATACTCAATAGAGAATATTTTAATTGTAGTGTTATTCAGTATCAAGACTTATTAATAAGAAATTACTGATATGTTTAAATGTAGCATATCTCTGGATTGTCACTGCACTCTTATAGAATGTCTTGCAGAGTAAGAAGATGCAGAAGATTAGATTCATAATTTTTATTTTATACTATTCTATGAGAAGGTATATAATTTGTTTTACAAATAAGCATAGGTAAAGGTGGGATAAAGTAGAATGGATGAGTAAATACAATCACCCTAAATTTAAGGTGTGTTATCATTATACATTGCCCTAAGACCCTGGTGCAAAGGTAAGTATTAATACAATATAGCAGTGTATTAAAAACCATACGGTAGACAGGTTATAGAGCAGGTATAGAGTAAAGATTATATGGTGAGTATGGGTATTTTATTTTTTTTCTTTAAGTGTTAATGATTACAATACCCATTCTCTCTTCCTTTTAGTAATAAAACATCATGCATTAATATTTCAAATAATTTTTTTCTTTAGTGATGAAGAGTGATATCTTTAGTGATAGGGGAAGTGTTGGTGAAATGAATGAGTATAGGGTGAAGATCATTGTTCTTGTCACCATGCATGCTACTCCTGAAATATGCAACAGAGAATACTTTACAATTAATTCATAGTATATTGATAGAATTTCCACAAATTCTAGTTTCAGCTGTAAAAACTGAGGCTTAGAAATGTTCATGTTCAAAATCCAACATTTTTAAATGGCTGTGCTGGGATTGAATCCCAGACTTTCTAGTTCATGTGTGCAATTTCCTACTAAATAATTGGAAATATATTATTTATATATATATATTCTGTTAAATTAGCATGGCTTCAGAATAATAATCAGTGAGTCCAATGAATACTACTGAGTTGTAGTTTTTATTCTAATTTTACCTTTCAGATGTTTTACTTAGTTACAACATTTCATAATTTCTCTTGCAGTTTGATATGGTCATATGATTGTGTCTACACTAATGGCATAAGAACAGAAGCAACATTTACAACTTTTGGTTTATCTCATTGTGTTCAACTCTTTCATTAAACAAAAGGTTAGAATACAGATTTAACAGTGCCTTATTTTGGACCATGAGGACCAAGACAACATCTTGGGGATGGTAAATGCGTAAGAGGAGGGAAAGTGCTTTAGCTCTGGAAGAACATTCTAGATCTCAACCAACATAACTTGGAGACATGAGAAAGACAAGTAAGCATTTATCTTATTTCAGTCACTGAATGCCCCATTCTCATTATTACTACATGCATTTCGATACATATGCTAACTAATGTAGTAAGCAAGAAACCAGGAGAGAAAGAAGGGTATGACTTTAACTCAAGCAAGAGATCAGAATTCAAATCATGTAAATCAAGAGTAGTAGGCAGCAAATAGAAAGTAGATAAAGAATTTGGGAAGGAAATGAACTGAAGATATCTATGAGAACTGAAGACCAGAGACACATGTTGCTTATAAACACAAGGAGCCCACCGTTGGCTACAGATATGAAGAGGAATTAGAGAACCATCGGAGATCTACTCCTTTTCAGTTAGCTCAGAGAAATTAGGGTGAAGATGAGGAAAATAATAATTGAAAAAGTTTCTTTCCTCTTAGATAGACAAAGATAAGCAAATGGATGAGAATCAGGCCTGGCTAAATATCAGCCAAGTCCAGTGGAAATAATTGATGCCTATGTAAACACGAGGAATTTTTCACAAATCTATTTATTCAGGAACTTATTTATTCAAAAAACTTTTGGAGTTTTTCTTTTTTTGAATTTTGGTTTGTTTGTTTGTTTGTTTGTTTTTAGAGATAGGGTCTCACTCTCTTGCCGAGGCTGGAGTGCAGTAGCACAAACATAACTCACTGTAAACTCCTCCTCCCAAGTTCAAGTGATCCTCCCACCTCAGCCTCCTAAGTAGTTGGAATTACAGTTGCACACCACCATGCCTGGCTAATTTTTTTTTATTTTTTGTAGAGACAGGGATCTCACTACGCTGCCTAGGTTTGCCTTGAAGTGCTAGGCTTATGCAATCCTCCCACTTCAGTCACCCAAATTGCTGGGAATACAGACATGAACCACTGTGCCAGTCTGAAAGATCTTTTCAAAGCCTTAAGTAGTACGGCCTCAGGTTACTTTGTCTTGCCTGAATTACACAATATTCTTGAACCTCAGTTTTAGCACATAAAAAAGAGTGCAAATTTGATAAAATCATATAGAAAGTAGATGACAAAAAAAAAAACTCAGTGATTTTTTTTTTTTATACCATTGCTACAGAAAATGAAGTAGCTAATTCTCTGTAGTATCGGACATTTTCAAAGTGGAAAGTGATAGCTTATCTGTGCTTTGAAAGTTAAGTAGATATCTTTCAAGAAGAGAGCAGGATAGGACTTCCTAATTGAAGAAAGATTGTACTTAAAGGCAGGAAGCCATATAAAAACACCATATATAATGGAAATAAATAGATATTTACTAAGTTTGGAACATAAGTCACAAAATAAGAAATAATCGAATAGGCTGATAGAAAAAAATTCTAAAAACCATTGATTAACAATTAGAGATATTACACATAATTTTATACATTTTTAAAAGCAGTTTTAAAAAAAAAGATTGACATAAAAGTTGTTTTATTCAAAGAAATTCAAGATTCTTTACATCAGGAAAAAGAGAAAAGAGTGAGATCAGCTATTGAGAAATTAAACAAAAGACCATTGCAGGTGATTAAGCAAGAGAAAATGTCTAAGTTAAATCAGTGAAAGTAGATGCACGTAAGAAATGGTAATCTAGTAACGAGTATCACAAATTTAGAAACTGGGTAAGCAACAGGTTTGTGGAAGAGAAATGAGGTGAAGTTTCATAGTAACAAGATTTTGATAAGAGTTTAGAGGAAAATGTGTGTCTCAAGTATATATCCTTAAAATAAAATACTGCATTTGTGAGTAACATAAGTTTCTCTTGTATTTGTGTTATATTGGCCATCTCACATATCTGTATACCTCTTCAGAAGAAGTTTGTATATGGAACAGCTGCTCACTCCCAAGAGAGTATTTTGATGTCAGTGGAAAGAGCTCATTACATTAAAAATGAATAGCTCAGGCAGTGTGTTCAACACTAGGGATAGAACTAGAAACAAATTAGATATGGTCCCTGCATTCATGAAGCTGAGAGTCTTAGAGGGAAACAGACTAAGAGAAATTTCTGTCAAAGTACAATCATAACCAATGGTGGGAAGAACTGGAAGGCGAGGCCTTTGCGTGGTAAGTGGGATCATATAACTATTTTGTTCAGTTGTGCTCTCTTTACAACATTCCTTGCTATGTATTAACAATTACATTATATTTGGGAAAATTACAATTCAGAGAATGCAAAGTTACAAACAGATACTATGAAATTCAATCCTCAGTTTTTCCAGATAGAAAAAAATATAAGATCAGGAAGCTACTGACATCATCATGAAAAAAAAAAAGTTCCCCAAATAAACCCAAATATGCCCCTTCTAATTGACCTCTCTCTGATGGAAATGAAGTGAGCACCTTCCAATACAAAAGACCAGTACCCAGGAAGAACAGGAGAAATAAAAGAACCACTCATCAAATTTAGAAAGGCTGGATGGAGCAGCAGTGAGAGTAGAAAGAAGAAAAAGACTGATATTTTGGTAGTCCATTTCCTTTGAAAACTTTTTTTTTTTTTCAATCCACAGTGGCCTAGTCCTGAGAATTTCCAAAGCAGTTCAGTCTAAGATCAAGTTAATATTCTATATAAAATCCTAAAATCAATATGATATAAGTAAATGTTAACTAAGAAAGAAAATAAAACTTGTTCACCTAATCCATACATTAATACAAATAATTATTTCCAGAAAGAGGGAGAGACCAAGGTTGAATAAGTAAGGGTAGAATGGAATCCTGTCGGAATACATTTTGTGACATAGTCTTGGTTTAGAAAATATACAAATCTTTCACATATTCACAAAGAAAATTTAAATTTACAGAAGCAAACTTCTCCCCAAACTGAAAAGAAATATAACAAATAAACCTAACTATATATAAGGAAGTGACATAGCCACATAGAGGAATAAATTACTTTAAGTGAGTTTATGGTAACATAGAAGCATAAAGAAATGTAAATATTATTTGGGAGTCTAAGTGTTGGAGTAAAATTAGTATTATTCTTTTAAATTAACTGATTATTTAGAATAATGCAAATGAGTATACATGTTAATGCTCTTATGAACCAACATTTTCAATTCAAAGAAATAAGATCAAGATCAAATAAGTGTACTTTAAATCCCATAACATTCAATTAATTTAAAAATACTATCATGGGCCGGAAGCAGTGGCTCACGCCTGTAATCCCAGCACTTTGGGAGGCCGAGGCAGGCGGATCACGAGGTAAGGAAATCGAGACTATCCTGGCTAACACGGTGAAAACCTGTCTCTTCTAAAAATACGAAAAATTAGTGTGGCGTGGTGGCAGGCTCCCGTAGTCCCAGCTACTTGGGAGGCTGAGGCAGGAGAATGGCGTGAACCCAGAGGTGGAGCTTGCAGTGAGCCGAGATTGCGCCACTGCACTCCAGCCTGGGTGACAGAGCGAGACTCCGTCTCAAAAAAAAAAAAAAAAAAAAAAGAAAGAAAATAGTAAAATAAAATAAAATAAAAATACTATTATGGATTCATAAGTCTTCTTTACAAAACTACATATTTGTATATGAAAAAAACTTTATAAAATATTTATATCATGAAAAGCATAAAAGAGTAAGGAACTGATGCAGATGAGGTGAGAATTCAAAGATGTAACCAAAGCACCCATTAAATTCCAGAGTATTTATTTTAAATCCAATATTTAGAAATGCTTAGGCAAGTTTACTTTAAATGTTAAAGAAAGTTGTCAAAAATTTCAATTACCAAAAAAGTAGATCTTTTTCACAAATTGAATCAGCAAAATATTGCTTGTTATTAATTGAAAATACATTTTTAAGTCAAATTAAATTTTGATAAGCATAAAGCAGTCTGTTAACTATCTTAAAAATCAGGTTTTTTAAAATTTTCCAGTAAGTTTTATTGAATAATGTTTGCAGAGGTGGGCTATGTGGGTGAGTAACAGCAAATTTATAAAAAGGAAATAAAAATGGAGTTAAGTATCTAAGATTTGTTTTTAATGGATTTTTAGGGTTTCTGGGTTGTTGTGGGAAGTCAGGGACTCCGAACGGAGGGACCGGCTGAAGCCGCGGCAGAAGAACATAAATTGTGACGATTTCATTGACATTTATTACTTTCCCAAATTAATACTTTTATAATTTCTTACGCCTGTCTTTACTGTAATCTCTGAACATAAATTGTGACGATTTCATGGATAGTTATCACTTCCCCAATCAATATCCTTGTGTTTTCCTATGCCTGTCTTTACTTTAATCTCTTAATCCTATCATCTTCTTCGTCAACTGAGGAGGATGAATGTCCCCTCAGGACCCTGTGATTGTGTCAACTGCACAAATTGTAGAGCATGTGTGTTTGAACAATATGAAATCTGGGCATCTTAAAAAAAGGAACAGGATAACAGCGATGTTCAGGGAACAAGAGAGGTAACTTTGAACTGGCTGCCGGTGAACCGGACGGAGCAGAGCTATATTTCTGCTCTTTCATAAGCAAATAGGAGAAATATCGCTGAATTCTTATTCTCAGCATGGTACATCCCTGAGAAAGAGAATGCGCCCTGAGGGTGGGCCTATAAAGGGCCCCTTTAGAAGCCCGTGTCTTTCATGGTCGAAGCCCAAGGCATGAAATAAGCGGATCTCATGTAGCGCTCCCAGGCTTATTAGGAGGAGGAAAATTCCCGCCTAATAAATTTTGGTCAGACAGGTTGTCTGCTCTCAAACCCTGTTTCCTGATAAGATGTTATCAAAGACAATGCCTGCCGGAAAGGTCATTAGCAATTTTAATTTTAATTTCGCCTCATCTGGTGGTCCTGTGATCTCGCCCTGCCTCCATTTGCTTTGTGATATTTTATTACCTTGTGAAGTATGTGATCTCTGTGACCCACACCCTATTGGTGCACTCCCTCCCCTTTTGAAAATTGCTAATAAAAACTTGCTGGTTTTACCGCTGGGGGAACATCACGGATCCTGCTGCCATGTGATGTCTCCCCCGACACCCAGCTTTAAATTTCTCTCTCTTGTGCTCTTTCCCTTTATTTCTCAACCCAGCTGAGAAACTTAGGAAATAGAAAAGAACCCACGTTAAACATCGGGAGCACGTTCTCCCAATACCGGGTTTGTTTTTGTTGTTCTTTTCTGAAAGAATAAATGTGTTAATTTTTCTTTTCTTAGAAATAAGGAAGTCAGTCTTTTAAAAAGATCTACTTATATGGTGTTATGTTGATGTTGTTATAATACCATGGACATACTGATAGATTTATTTATCATTGTTTAGAAGAAATCTGAGGTCTGCACTATTATTTTTTTTTATTTTTAAGATAAAAAATGTTAGATTGCAGGCACAAAAATCTAATGTTTAAAGAATTGATATATTTATTAATGTACTGCTTAAGTAACAATTGAAAACCTCAGAACTACAGAGTAATATTTAAGCTCAACTGGAAGCTTGTGAACATCAGAGTTCCATGCTGATTTAAGGATTCCTGACAGATTTTTATTTATTTTTAATAGAGTAGCAAAAACATTTAACAGAACTCAGGGTGATTTTCAGTATGTCTCTCACACAATGTTAGTACTTCATGAGAACTGCAGGCATCTGCTAGGCAATCATTTTGCTTTCACTTTTTTTCCCAATTCACTTTGTCTAAAATGACTTGACACAATGTAAATTTACTTTATTACACTTACAAATATAAAAAGAATGGTCCTTCTTATTTCACGAAATAGTTTCCCCTCTCCATATATCTTTCAAAACTGACAAAAAGAATGCATGTTAGAGTCAGTGTTAATCTCACCCTCCTCTAGACTTTTACTCAGATAAACACATAAATCTGCATATTATAGTTACTACAAATCTGTAAACGTTAATGTAGACATAATTTTTTTT
>NW_012115032.1:2117975-2122563 GCF_000951035.1 Colobus angolensis palliatus | reverse complement strand
AACAGAAAAATGATCATTTTGATTCCATTTACGCTCTCTCTCTTCAGAAATCTATCAAAATTTTTTCAGATTCTGTGATCTATGTATAATTTTTAAACGTTACTCTTTTGTCTTCCCAGTATCATCTTCCATCAATGTAGCATGTTTCAATAATAGCAACTTTTTTCTTATTTTACAAAAAGTGTTTAGTAAAAGTTAATGAAAATTTAAGATATCTTAAAATAAACTATTTGAAAAAATGTTTATCCCTTTATTACTACATGAATTATTTTGAGGCTTTCATAATGCATAGTGTTACATTTTCAATCTGTTAAAGTAGTAAGTGTACTTTATGGTTAAAATTCTTTAAGTAATTTGTGTTCTTATATTACTAATATCTTTAGTAAATTATTAATTAATCTCTGCCTTTCTTTAAATTGATGTCGTTTTGAAAATACTAATTCCATATAAAAAATGTCCCCTTAAGTCTGTTCATTTTTAGAATACCTATCAATTTTTATGTTAAGGTTTTGAAACAAACATGATTCTGTCTGACATTTGTTACATAAAATATTAAGAAAATAAATCATAATCCAGGGCTAGGTGTAGTGGCCCATGCCTGTATTCCCAGCAATTTAGGAAGCTGAGGTGGGAATGTTGCTTGATCCCAGGAGTGCAAGACCAGCCTGGGCAACATGACGACCCCTGTCTCTCTAAAAATGTCAAAAAATTAGTCGGGTATGCTAGTGTGCACCTGTGGTCCCAGCTACTTGGGAGGCTCAGGCTGGAGGGTCACTTGAGTCAAGGAGGTCAAGGCTGGTTCCTGCCACTGCACTCCAGCCTGAGCAACAAAGCAAGAGTCTATCTCAAAAAAAAAAAAAAATTGATATTTTTGTTACAGTTAAAAAAAAACTTTTATGAGTTACCTAATACAAAATTGAGTGATAAGACATCAACTTTTTAATATTATACCAGAAATTAATTTTAATGTCACAAAAGTCACAATTTTCCAACTTCTCCATTTTCACAGATAAAAAGTTAGAATTTGAATAGAAGATTGCTAAGTCCTTAAGAGTTTTAAATTTTTAAAAAATATTTTGTTATATTACCTACCTATACCATACGAAGTGAATATTACAAAATTAGACATTAATTTAAATATTACAATATTTGCACAACTGATTTGCCTACTCATCAGGCTTCTGTCATGGTTACTCTACGAAGAGCTCAAAACAAAATGCTTCTGGTTTTTATTCTGGTATCAAAAAGCGTTATTTTTTATAATATCGGTACTTTATTTTAGAAAACTGAATATTACTATCTATTTTATCTACTTGTTTAAAAATTATGTTTGAGAATGTGGCTGGGAAATGTCTGTATGTTTTTAAGGACTGATCATTAGAAAAATATAATATCAATAGCATTTAAAGAAATATAGAAGAATATATGTAATACTTTCATAACTTTTTTATAGCATTACAACTATTTTTGTACATTCTTTTTCTCCTCTCAGAAAGAGTAAACATGTCTAATTTGTGTCTTCAGATACCATAGCACTCATGGCAAGCACTAAATGTACACTTAAACAATAATGTAATTAATTTGGAATTGCTTGTTTCTCTTGCAGGGTAAGTTAAAAGAAAGGCAGGAAGGAAGAGTAGAAGAAAGGGAGGAAAGAAGGAAGCTTCTTTCTATATCTTGAAACTTTCTTTGTTTTAAATTCAATTGTTTTTGAACTGGGAAAACAAAATAAAATGAAACAAAACATATCCTCCCTCAATATACTGCTCTCCTTTCTAGTTCCAGTTCAGACTCTTTTCTACTGGGCTTTAGCACTGAATCTGCCAAAGTTCAAGACTTGCAGAGGCTAACCAGGCGGTGTCTAACAATCACATCACTTCACCAGGCCTAAGGGAGAAGAAGCAGACTCTGAATCAAAGGGGAAGAGAAGAGGTGCAGGCACTTCTTCCATCACTCGCCTCTTTATTTATTGCATCCATGTCTCAAGAGATGCATTTAAAATTTAGTTCTATCATCCCCTTTGGGAAGGAGAGTTAGAGACTGAGGAAAATAATATTCTTCCACAGAGCTCTAGATCAGTGGTTTTCAACCTTGGTTTCACTTATAACCACCTGGAGAACGTTAAGCAAATACCATCCCCCAATCCCCTCACACAGAAAATCTGATAAAATTAATCTGGGAGGGACACTGGTATTCACATATGTAGTCTTTTTGACAATTACTGTCTAACTTGGGAGCTATCTGGAACAGCTTTCAAAAATACGACAAAATAATCTGAGGACAATTTAAAAGAACCGTATCTGAAACACGTTACTTTTATGCTTGCCTATTCAATATAGTATGTATGGGCATGATTTCAACTTTTTTTTAAGTGACTCATTACAAACAATTTGGAATTATCCACATGATCTTGAATGTTTCAAATTTGAGCAGAAATAACTACTGAATCACTGAAAGCAAAATGTGGGTATCTAAGAGATGTTATGTGTGTTTACACAAGTCCTGTCTTGTGTGCAGTTTTTATCCAATGAGAATCTATTCTCACCTCAGATTCCATTTATCAAAAATAACCTAATATATTAATCCTCATCATTACATTATGGTTAAAAGTAGAATATAAAACGTTAGAAAATACAGATTGTGGTGTCAGGAGGCAGAGCAAGATGATGGAACAGAAGTCTCCACTGATCATTCACCCAACAAAGTCGCCAATTGAGCAACTACCTACGCAGAAAAAAAACACCTTCACAAAAACAAAAATCAGATGAGCTCTCATAAAACCTGATGATAACTTTGTATAGCTAACAGACACACTGAAGAAATAGAAAAAACAGCCTTGAATCACAAACGCCACATTTCCCCCATGCCCCAGCAGTGTCAACATGGTGCAGAGTGTGTCCCGGAGCACTGGGGGAGGAAGAACACAACTGTGAGGCATTGAACCCAGTGCTGTCCTGTTAGAGCAGAAAGGAAAACTGGAGGAAACTGAGCTGGCGGCTACCCACAGAGGAAGCATTAAAACCAGCTCTAGCCAGAGGGGAATTGCCAATCCCATGGGTCCAAACTTGAGTTCCCAGGAAACTTCAAAACCAAGGGCTGGAGTGTTCTGGGTCTCTAAGTAAACTTGAAGGGAAGTCTAGGTCATAAGGATTGCAACTCTTAAGCAAGTCCTGGTGCTGAACTGGGCCTGGAAACAGTGGACTGGGGAAGCATGTGACTGCTGAGATACCAGCGGGGGTGGCTAAGGGAGTGCTGACATCAACCCTCCTCTAACGCAAGGCGGCAGAGCTCATAGCTTCACAGCTTCTCCACTTGAGAGGAGAGAAAATAGTGGGAAAAACTTTGTCTTGCACTTTGGATACCAGCTTAGCCTTAGCAGGATAGGGAACTGGTCAGTTATGAGGTGCCCATTACAGACCTTAGATCCCAGAGAGCATTTCTAGACACACCCTGGGCCACAAAGGAACCCACTGCCTTGAAAGGAAGGGCTAGTTCCTGGCAGCATTTATCACCTGCTAACTGAAGAGCCCTTATGCCCTAAATAACAAGTCTTGATACTCAGGTACTACATCAAGGATCTCAGGTGAGCCTCCAAAAGTTGCTGGCTTCAGATACCAGCACAGCCACAGGGGTGCAGAGCACCAAGTGGGCACTTGGGGTCCCTGATTCCAAGATGTCACTCTTAGCATCTCTGGACCTGCCCTGGGCCAAAGGGGAGGCCACTGTCCTAAAGGATTAGTCCTAGGCCAGGAAACATTCACCTCAAGCTGACTTAAGAGCCCTTGGGCCTTACAGGAACATTGGTGGTAGTCTGGGAGTACTCCTAGTGACAGTGACATATGGTCACTGGGTGAGGCTTCTCTGCCTTTGAAAAGGGGAGGAAAAAGTGGGAAGAACTATGTCTTATGGTTTGAGCACAAGCTTAGCTGCAGAACGATAGAGTGCCTGGTAGACTTCTAAGATTTTCCAGGAGTCGCTGACTCCTAAACAGCACCTCTGTACACACCTGGGGCTTTGGGGACATCATCACTCTGAATGGAAGACACAGCACTGCCCGGCTTTGCCACCTGCTGATTGTAGAGCCCCTGGACATTGAGCGAACATAGGCAGTAGCAAGGAAGTAGGTACAGCAGGCCTTGGAAGAGACCCAGCACTGTGCTAGCTTCAAGTCTAACCCAGCATAGTGGTGGTTGACACAGGGTTGTGGAGAAAAAGAAACACTTAGTGTTAGTGGCAGCGTTCAACCATTATGGAAGCTAGTGTGGTGATTTCTCGAAAACCTAGAAACAGAAGCGTCATTTGACTCAGAAATCCCATTAATGAGTATATACTCAAAGGAATATAAATTATTCTATCATAAAGACACATGCATGCATATGTTACTTGCAGCACTATTCATGATAACAAAGACATAGAATCAACCTAAATGACCATTAATGGTAGACTGGATGAAGAATATGTGGTTTATATATACCATGAAACACTATGTAGCCAAAAAAAAAAAAAAAGAAAGAGATCATGTCCTTTGCAGGAACATGGATGGAGCTAGACGTCATTATCTTTAGCAAACTAACACAGGAACAGAAAA